>NC_029779.3:14196282-14197469 GCF_000817695.3 Arachis duranensis
CCAACTTCTAAGTTTGGTGTTGAACCCCCACATTCAAACTCTAAGTTTGGTGTTGGGAGGTTCCAAAATTGCTCTGAGCATTTCTGAGGCTCCATAAGAGCCCTCTGTCAAGCTACTGACATTAAAGAAGCGCTTGTTGGGAGGCAACCCAATGTTATATTTTATATATTCTCTTTTGTTATTTTATGTTTTCTGTAGGTTGATGGTGGACGAAATTGTGATAAAAGAATTCCAGGCACTGTTAGAGAAGCTCACAACTCCGTTCAACTAACCAGCAAGTGTACTGGGTCGTCCAAGTAATAAACCTTACGCGAGTAAGGGTCGATCCCACAGAGATTGTTGGTATGAAGCAAGCTATGGTCACCTTGTGAATCTCAGTTAGGCGGATAAAATTTGTTTATGGTTTCGAAAATTAATAATAAAAAGAAAATAAAAAGGATAGAAATACTTATGTAAATCAATAGTGAGAATTTCAGATAGGTGTATGGAGATGTTGTGCTCCTCTTGAAACTCTACTTCACTACTCACTCTTCCCTCAATCCTTCTTACTCTTTTCCATGGCAAGCTGTATGTAGGGCATCACCATCAACGGTGGCTACTTTCAATCCTCTCGAAAAAAATGATCCTATGCGCTGTCACTGCACGGCTAATCGTCTGGAGGTATCACCCATGGCTGATGGCTACATCCCGTCCTCTCAGTGAAAACGTTCCTATGTTCTGTCACAGCACGGCTAATCATCTGCGATTCTCAATCAGGTTAGAATAGAATCCATTGATTCTTTTGCGTCTGTCACTAACGCCCAGCCTTCAGGAGTTTGAAGCTCGTCACAGTCATTCAATACCGGAATCCTACTCGGAATACCACAGACAAGGTTAGACTTTCCGGATTCCCAGGATTCTACTCGGAATACCACAGACAAGGTTAGACTTTCCGGATCCTCATGAATGCCGCCATCTATCTAGCTTATACCACGAAGATTCTGTTGGGGAATCTAAGAGATATGCGCCCGGCCTAGAGTAGAACGGAAGTGGTTGTCAATCACGCGCGTTCATAGGTGAGAATGATGATAAGTGTCACGGATCATCACATTCATCAAAGTTAAGTGCAACGTATATCTTGGAATAAGAATAAAAGAGAATTGAATAAAAAGTAATAGTAATTGTATTGAAACTTGAGGTACAGCAGA
>NC_029779.3:14197766-14197859 GCF_000817695.3 Arachis duranensis
TCTGAGCTTGATCTATCCACGAGCTGAGGCTTTTCTTGGAGTTGAACTCCGAGTTATAACGTGTTTTGGGCGTTCAACTCCGGATCATGACGT
>NC_029779.3:14198016-14198353 GCF_000817695.3 Arachis duranensis
ATGTCTACTTTCCAACGCCGTTGAGAGCGCGCCAATTGGAGTTCTGTAGCTCCAGAAAATCCATTTCGAGTGCAGGGAGGTCAGATTCCAACAGCCTCAGCAGTCCTTTTGTCATCCTTCTTCAGAGTTTTGCTCAAGTCCCTCAATTTCAGCCAGAATTTACCTGAAATCACAGAAAAACACACAAACTCATAGTAAAGTCCAGAAATGTGATTTTAACATAAAAACTAATGAAAACATTCCTAAAAGTAGCTTAAACTTACTAAAAACTGCCTAAAAATAATGCCAAAAAGCGTATAAATTATCCGCTCATCACAACACCAAACTTAAATTGTTG
>NC_029779.3:14198472-14199608 GCF_000817695.3 Arachis duranensis
TTTTTGCTTTGGATCACGACTTTAACCACTCAGTCTCAAACTTTTTACTTGGACCTTCATGACACAAGCACATGGTTAGGGACAGCTTGATTTAGCCGCTTAGGCCTGTATTTTATTTCTTTGGGCCCTCCTATCCATTGATGCTCAAAGCCTTGGATCCTTTTTACCCTTGCCTTTTGGTTTTAAGGGCTATTGGCTTTTTCTACTGCTCCTTCTTTCTCTTTTTTTTTCGCCATTTTTTTGTTCGCAAGCTTTTGTTTTTCACTGCTTTTTCTTGCTTCAAGAATCAATTTCATGATTTTTCAGATCATCAATAACATTTCTCTTTGTTCATCATTCTTTCAAGAGCCAACAATTTTAACATTCATAAACAACAAGATCAAAAGACATATGCGCTGTTCAATCATTCATTCAGAAAACAAAAGTATTGTCACAACATCAATATAATTAAACTAAATTCAAGGATAAATTCGAAATTCATGTACTTCTTGTTCTTTTGAATTAAAACAAATTTTTTATTTAAGAGAGGTGAAGGATTCATGGAATTATTCATAGCTTTAAGGCATAGTTACTACATACTAATGATCATGAAGTAGAGACACAAAACATAGATAAACACAACATTAAAAACCAAAAACAGAAATAAAGAACAAGCAATGAATCCACCTGAGTGAGGGTGGCGCCTTCTTGAAGGACCAATGATGTTCTTAAGCTCTTCTATGTCCCTTCCTTGCTTCTGTTGAATGATTCCTAGTAATTTTGGTGTTCCTACCCTTAGTTGCTTCCAATATTTGTGTGGAGGACAACTTATCCCTTGAGGTATCTCAGGGATCTCTTGATTTGCAGCCACATGTTCTACCACTGAGCTATGACGGCTTTATATGAGTCTTTCCATCTCCCAAGACTCAGAGGTGGAAGCTTTTGTCTTCCCTTTGAGGTTTCTCTGGCCTTAGGTGCCATTAATGGTAATGGAAAAGCAAAGAAAGCTATGCTTTTACCACACCAAACTTAAAATATTGCTCGCCCTCGAGCAAGAGAAGATAGAAGAGAAGAAGAAGAAGAAGAATAAGAAGAAAATGGAGGTGAGTGAGGGGAGATGGAGTCGGCTATATGGGTGGGATTGGGTGGGAAAGAGA
>NC_029779.3:14199655-14200356 GCF_000817695.3 Arachis duranensis
TTTGAAGGTAGGTGGGGTTTATGGGGAAGAGTGGATAGAAGTGAGTGGTGAATGAAAAACAGAAGGGATGACCATGAATGGAGAGAGAGAGGGCGAGGTATGTGGGGATTCTGTGAGGTCCACAGGTCCTGAGGTGTCAAGGAATTCCATACCTGCACCAAATAGGCATGTAAAATGCCTTTGCACACCATTCTGGCGTTTAAACGCCCATTGGTGCACATTCTGGGCATTCAACGCCCATGTAAAGCCTGTTTCTGGCGTTGAACGCCAGTTTCATGCTTGTTACTGGCGTTCAGCGCCAGCTTTCCTTATCTGGGCACATTCCTGGCGTTCAGTGCCAGGATGTTGCTTGTTTCTGGCGTTCAGCGCCAGAATGGTGCTCTGTTCTGGCGTTGAACGCCGGCCAGATGCAACTTACTGGCGTTGAACGCCAGCCTGTGCGTCCTCCAGGGTGAAATTTTTTTCTTCTGCTGTTTTTGATTCTGTTTTTAATTTTTATGATTTTTTCGTGACTCCTCATGATCATGTACCTAATAAAACACAAAATACAATAAAAATAAAAATTAGATAAATAAAATTGGGTTGCCTCCCAACAAGCGCTTCTTTAATGTCAATAGCTTGACAGTGGCTCTCATGGAGCCACAAGGTGATCAGGTCAATGTTAGTGTAGTCCCAACACCAAACTTAGAGTTTGGATATGG
>NC_029779.3:14202960-14205050 GCF_000817695.3 Arachis duranensis
AACAAACAAAAAGTCAAAAAGTTAGTTGAAAAAGATATTAAAATCAAAATTTAAAAAGATAAGAAGATAGGAGGTTAGATAAGATATTTTGAAATCAAATTTTGAAAAAGATAAAGTTTTTGAAAAAGATAAGATAAAAAGATAAAAAGATTTTTTAAGAAAAAGATATTTTGAAAAAGATTTAATTTTTAAAAAGACTCAACTAACAAGAAACTACAAGATAAGATTCTAGAACTTAAAGATTGAACCTTTCTTAACAAGAAAGTAACAAACTTCAAATTTTTGAATCAATCACATTAATTATTAGCTAATTTTCGAAAATTAGATATAAAAGATAAGAAAAAGATTTTTGAAAAAAATAATTTTTTTAAAAATTTCGAAAATAAGAAAAAAATGGAAAAGATATGATTTTTGAAAAAGATTTTGAAAAGATAAGATTTTTAAAATTGAAATTTTGACTTAACTTGTAAGAAACAACTAATTTTTAAAAATTTTTGACCAAGTCAACCCAAAATTTCGAAAATTTGGAGGAAAATAAGGAAAAGATATTTTTTGATTTTTGAATTTTTAATGAAAAACACAAAAATGACCCAAAACATGAAAATTTTGGATCAAGACACAAGATGCATGCAAAAATAGAAGATGTCAGGCAAGTGAATCTCAATGGCCTCATCATCAAGAGATAGGAAGGACAAGCAACCCATAGAAGATGAAGGACAAAACACCTTTGATCGAAGAAGATTCAAATCCAAACACAATGAGCGCATCTTTAGTTGGATGTCAGGCAATTTAACAAACGAAAAATGCATATGAAAAACAACAAAAAACACAAAACAAGAAAGCCTCAAGATCAAACAAGAAGACTTGTCAAGAACAACTTGAAGATCATGAAGAACACTATGAATGCATGGAATTTCGAAAAATGCAAGAAAATTTTTAAAGCATGCAATTGACACCAAACTTAAAAATTGACTCAAGACTCAAACAGGAACACAAAATATTTTTTATTTTTATGATTTTATTAATTTTTTTTTTGGATTTTTATTAATTTTTTTTCGAAAATAAGGTTTGAAAAAACGAAAAAGAAAAGAAAAATTTTGAAAAAATTTTTGAAAAGAAAATTACCTAATCTGAGCAACAAGATGAACTGTCAGTTGTCCATACTCGAACAATCCCCGGCAACGGCGCCAAAAACTTGGTGGACGAAATTGTGATAAAAGAATTCCAGGCTTTGGCATGTGCATAAAAACATTAACTCAGCACTTTCTTTCCACAATCTCGTTCAACTAACCAGCAAGTGTACTGGGTCGTCCAAGTAATAAACCTTACGTGAGTAAGGGTCGATCCCACAGAGATTGTTGGTATGAAGCAAGCTATGGTCATCTTGTAAATCTCAGTTAGGCAGAAAAATTTGTTTATGGTTTCGAAAATTAATAATAAAAAGAAAATATAAAGGATAGAAATACTTATGTAAATCAATAGTGAGAATTTCAGATAGGTGTATGGAGATGTTGTGCTCCTCTTGAAACTCTACTTCACTACTCACTCTTCCCTCAATCCTTCTTACTCTTTTCCATGGCAAGCTGTATGTAGGGCATCACCATCAATGGTGGCTACTTTCAGTCCTCTCGGGAAAATGATCATATGCGCTGTCACTGCACGGCTAATCGTCTGGAGGTATCACCCATGGCTGATGGCTACATCCCGTCCTCTCAGTGAAAACGTTCCTATGCTCTGTCACAGCACGGCTAATCATCTGTCGGTTCTCAATCAGGTTGGAATAGAATCCATTGATTCTTTTGCGTCTGTCACTAACGCCCAGCCTTCAGGAGTTTGAAGCTCGTCACAGTCATTCGATACCGGAATCCTACTCGGAATACCACAGACAAGGTTAGACTTTCCGGATTCCCAGGATCCTACTCGGAATACCACAGACAAGGTTAGACTTTCCGGATTCCCAGGATCCTACTCGGAATACCACAGACAAGGTTAGACTTTCCGGATCCTCATGAATGCCGCCATCTATCTAGCTTATACCACGAAGATTCTGTTGGGGAATCTAAGAGATATGCGCCCGGCCTAAGGTAGAA
>NC_029779.3:14205282-14206655 GCF_000817695.3 Arachis duranensis
GTATGTTTGGGCTGAACTTGATCTATCCACGAGTTGAGGCTTTTCTTGGAGTTGAACTTCGAGTTATAACGTGTTTTGGGCGTTCAACTCCGGATCATGACGTTTTTCTGGCGTTTAACTCCAGACAGCAGCATGTACTTGGCGTTCAACGCCAAGTTACGTCGTCAATCTCCGAATAAAGTATGGACTATTATATATTGCTGGAAAGCTCTGGATGTCTACTTTCCAACGCCGTTAAGATCGCGCCAATTGGAATTCTGTAGCTCCAGAAAATCCATTTCGAGTGCAGGGAGGTCAGATTCCAACAGCATCAGCAGTCCTTTTGTCAGCCTTTTTCAGAGTTTTGCTCAAGTCCCTCAATTTCAGTCAGAATTTACCTGAAATTATAGAAAAATACACAAACTCATAGTAAAGTCCAGAAATATGAATTTAACATAAAAACTAATGAAAACATCCCTAAAAGTAGCTTAAACTTACTAAAAACTGCCTAAAAACAATGCCAAAAAGCATATAAATTATCCGCTCATCAGTTGATGATCATGAGAAGTCACAAAATCAATGAAAAAAGCAAAAACAGAATGAAAAACAGAAAGAAAAATAGCACACCCTGGAGGAGAACGTACTGGCGTTTAAACGCCAGTAAGGCTAGCTGTTGGGCGTTTAACACCCAGTCTGGCACCATTCTGGGCGTTTAACGCCAGAAAGGGGCACCAGACTGGCGTTAAACGCTAGAAAAGGGCAAGTACTTGGCGTTAAACGCCAGAAATGGGCACCAGCCTGGCGTTTAACGCCAGAATTGGCTCAAAACGCATTTTTGCATGACATTTGGTGCAGGGATGACTTTTCCTTGACACCTCAGGATCTGTGGACCCACAGGATCCCCACCTACCCTACCACTCTCTCTCTCTCTTCTTCACCCATTCACCAATCACCTCAACACCTCTTCCCCAAAAAAATCCTTCACCTATCAAATCCCATCTTTCTCTTCACCACTCACATCCATCCTTCATAAAACCCCACCTACCTCACCATTCAAATTCAAACCACTTTCCCACCCAAAAACCCACCCTCACTTGACCGAACCATGAGCCCCCCACTCCTATATAAACCCTTCTTCACTCCTTCATTTTCACACAACCTAAACACCACTTCTCCCCCTTTTTGGCCGAACACAAAGCCATTCCCTTCTTCCTCATTTCTTCTTCTTCTTCTACTCTCTTCTTTCTTCTTTTGCTCGAGGACGAGCAAATCTTTTAAGTTTGGTGTGGTAAAAGCATTGCTTTTTGTTTTTCCATAACCATTTATGGCATCCAAGGCCGGAGAAACCTCTAGAAAGAAGAAAGGGAAGGCAAAAGCTTCCACCTCCGAGTCAT
>NC_029779.3:14209374-14209830 GCF_000817695.3 Arachis duranensis
ATCGCCTGACAACCGAGTGCTCGCCTGACAACCGAGCCAACCATTCCGTGGGATCAGAGTCTTCGTGGTATAGGCTAGAACTGATGGCGGCATTCAAGAGAATCCGGAAGGTCTAACCTTGTCTGTGGTATTCTGAGTAGGATTCAATGATTGAATGACTGTGACGTGCTTCAAACTCCTGAGGGCGGGGCGTTAGTGACAGACGCAAAAGAATCACTGGATTCTATTCCGGCCTGATCGAGAACCGACAGATGGATAGCCGTGCCGTGACAGGGTGCGTTGAACATTTCCACTGAGAGGATGTGAGGTAGCCACTGACAACGGTGAAACCCTTGCATAAGCTTGCCATGGAAAGGAGTAAGAAGGATTGGATGGAGACAGTAGGAAAGCAGAGAGACGGAAGGGACCAAGCATCTTCATACGCTTATCTGAAATTCCTACCAATGAATTACATAA
>NC_029779.3:14209928-14215015 GCF_000817695.3 Arachis duranensis
AGATTTACAAGGTGACCATAGCTTGCTTCATACCAACAATCTCTGTGGGATCGACCCTTACTCGCATAAGGTTTATTACTTGGACGACCCAGTACACTTGCTGGTTAGTTGTGCGAAGTTGTGTTTATGCCATGGTATTGAACACCAAGTTTTTGGATTCATCACCGGGGATTATTTAGGTTGTGAAAAGTATTGATCACAATTTCGCATACCAGTATTCTGAGTAGGATTCAATGATTGAATGACTGTGACGTGCTTCAAACTCCTGAGGGCGGGGCGTTAGTGACAGACGCAAAGGAAAGCAGAGAGACGGAAGGGACCAAGCATCTTCATACGCTTATCTGAAATTCCTACCAATGAATTACATAAGTATCTCTATCTTTATCTTTATGTTTTATTCATCACCCATATCCATTTGAGTTTGCCTGACTAAGATTTACAAGGTGACCATAGCTTGCTTCATACCAACAATCTCTGTGGGATCGACCCTTACTCGCGTAAGGTTTATTACTTGGACGACCCAGTACACTTGCTGGTTAGTTGTGCGAAGTTGTGATAAAGAAGTGAGATTACAATTGAGCGTACCATGTTGATGGCGCCATTGATGATCACAATTTCGTGCACCATCCGCCATTTGTCAGAGGGTGAATCCCAGGTCCCCGGCAACGGCGCCAATGTTCCGAGAGTTACTTGAAACGTTGATATGGGTCTGAACGTGAGGTCCAGGTCCCTTTGAGTGGCAGCATCCGACCTCTTTGGTACCGAGGTACCGCCTATCCGAGTTCCTCGTGAGAAGGTTGGAGTGGTACATGTAAGAGACTTCGATGCTTAAGTTAGCAAAGGTTTTAAGCAGGTTTTTAGTAGAGTAGAACGTGAATATACCTTAAAGGTGTCAGTGTATTTATAGTATAGTGGATAACCACCCTTGTTGGAGTAGTTCTATCTTTTTTGATAGATAAGTGTTCCCTTTATCTTGGGAGTTTGTTGGGATCTACCTTATAGATGAGGTAGAGATAGTAGGAGAGATTAAAGGAGACAGTTACTCGTTAAGTCGAGCAGAGCTGGACCTCCACGTCATTGCTCGACCTCCTTAAAGAGGTCGAGTTTATAGTGAAGTCCACTTTATTAGTGGGCC
This sequence comes from Arachis duranensis, assembly GCF_000817695.3. Taxonomy (NCBI): domain Eukaryota; kingdom Viridiplantae; phylum Streptophyta; class Magnoliopsida; order Fabales; family Fabaceae; genus Arachis; species Arachis duranensis. The sequence goes on from NC_029779.3 coordinate 14,211,064, forward strand.
TTTTTGGTCTTCTTGGGTCTGGCTTTTATTTATTGAATCAGGGTATGAACAAGTACCACCCCTCACCTTCTCACGAGAAACTCGGACAGGCGACACATCGACATCAACAAGTCAGATGCTACCATACAAAGGGATTTGGACCTCACGTTCAGTTCCAAATCGACATTTCAGTTAACCATCGGAACACTAATACTTATTCTAAAAATTTATTTTCGTATAAATTTACATATGTTTAGATTGATTAAATATGTGATTATTTCATGTCAAAAATATGCAAAATATACTTATTATATAATGTATGTGTTTGGATGTCATTACGTGGTAAAAATAAAACATGTTTAATATTTTTTTAAGATTTTTAAAATAAATATTAAAATATTAAAAAATCAAAAAAATATATAATTTTTATCTTTTTTAAATATTCTTTATTAACATAATAAATAAATAAATACTTTTATATCATTGTACTTAAATATAATTGATAAATAAAAAAAATACTTTTGCATGAAATATTTAAACCTCAAATTACTTTTAGTTCTTCAACAGATCTTTTAAATAAAGGTCACTTAAAAATAGGTATTTTTTCAAAAGTTCCCCCAAATGAATTCAATAATACAAAAGAAAATGCAATTTATGTCTTTGGAGACTATTAGAACAATTGCCTTTTTTTACTTTTAGGGAACGTTATGTGAATATGTGACCCCACTAGCTAATTTCTATTTTTTTCCAACTAAAATGTTGACCCTTTAACATTGTCCCTTTGTGTTAACAAGAATAAATTTTAAATTCAAAACTTCAACATACTTGAACTCTTCACCAATCACCATTAACACAATCTAAAAACATTACTGATTTCCATTATTCTGCCTATTCGTTTAGCAAAGAACAAACATAAATTGAACAATTGATCATTTGTTGGGGAAAAGAGGGACTAAATATATATAATACTGATTACGATAGAGGTACCACAATCAGATGCCTCTCTTAATGCAATGACCTTTATTGTGAGGCGGACATAAGTTTCGCCAGTGTTAGTCTGCATTAATCAGTGAAGACCCATATTTTTAAATATCATTATCATTAACCTCCAAGTGCTCAATCCTAACAGAAGCCCGGCAAAAGAAATTAAGAAAGTGTTGGCACCCAAAAATTGTTTTAAGAAACAGCTAAGGAAATCTTAGTTATTAGATTTTAGTAGGCTGATGAATAGATAATGGTCGCTAACAAAAAAACATATTCTTGTCTGGGATGGCACATTCTTGCTCATTTGAAGAACCAGGTCTGGTTCAAGAGACTCGCACTCGAAGTTTACGCAATTAAGGTCGAATATTCTATTTCCAATAGGATTTAAGAGTAAACATCCAATTCGGTCCTTGTCTATTTTCACAAAAGACAAAGCGATCTTTCTCAGTCTGTCCAAAAAAAAATTGACACTTCGATCCTCAACTTTTTCATTTTAGGACAATACGATCCCTCTGTCAAAAAATCGGTTAAATAATAACAAAAATTAGTTTTGTGAGGGTTTTATTTGTATTTTGTGGGGGTTTTAAACCCCCACAAACTATTAATAAGTTTATTTTTAAAAAATTCCTTCATCAATGGTGGTTAAGTGAAGAAAAACCACTGATAAAAATGATGCTGCAAAAAAAAAGTAATTATAGTACAAATATTTTTTAGAGGAAAAAAAATATCGAATAAGAAATGAAAGAAGAGAACTTTAATGTTGATAATATTAGTATTGGTGATGATAACGGTTGAAGAGATAATCATGATGATAAAGCAATAAAAATAATAGAAGTAGGAGTGATAATAATCAACAACAACAACAAAGCCTTGTCCCACTAAGTGGGGTCGGCTACATGAATCAAACGACGCCATTGTGCTCTGTCATGTATCATGTCTACAAAGAGACCGTTTACATGTAGATCTCGTTTGACCACCTCATGGATGGTCTTCTTAGGTCTTCCTCAAATAAAATAGGAGTGATAATAATGAGGATGAAAAAAGATAGTGGTAGTAATTGGTTAAATTGTTGAAAAGAATTAGAGGAGGTTTAAAATCCCCCATAAAATACAAATAAAACCCGCACAAAACTAATTTTTGTCATTTTTTAACAAATTTTTAAACAGAATGATCATATTATCCCAAAATAAAAAGGTTGAGAATCGAATTGTCCCTTTTTTTATAGAAATCGCTTTGTCCTTCGTAAAAATAGACAAAATCTACGAAGACAAAATCTAAATTGGGTGTTTACTCGAATTTTAATTTCTAGTAGCAACATAAGAAAACAACTATTTGTATTCTGAAGCTTGATGGCTAATATTTATATTCATGATTATTTTTCACCTCCATTTACCCTGATGCCAAACTATGTTAAGGTGAAGCAATTTACGGGAAGCAATTACTCCAAATTTTTGGGAGAAGAAACGGGAAGTTCTTGGAACAGTTTTCTATCAAGCGAACAATTTTCTATCTTTGTAAGATTTAATTGTGCCTAAAGCCGCAGATATCTCTACAGCTAAGTTGCAGAAACAACAACGGCGAGAACAAAGTCAATAGAGTAATCGCCACTAGGCAAGAAGACTATTCACATGTTGGCAAACTAAGACCTAGAACTAATTCAGAAACGAAGCAAAGAAGAAATACTCATCCATCCATATCTACAAATCAGAATCTGTCACAACTTCCTCACTTCTACATTGCTGTGGCATAAGCCGCCTTCTCTTTGCAGCTTGTTCCTCACAAATATCAAGTGCCGTGCCATCAATCAATTGACCATCGTTATCACAAATGGCCTTGTCATCAACTATCTTACTGTTGTCATAGGTGACCTTGTCATCACCGATCTGATCACCACAAGTAACCTTGTCATCAGCCATCTGACCATCACCACAAGTAGCTTTGTAGTCAACTGCATGACCATCCTCACTAGCGACCTTGTCATCAGCCATCTGACCATCTTCACCAGTGACCTTGTCCTCAACCATCTGATCATCACACGTGACCTTGTCGTCAACCACATCACCATCCTCACTAGTGAACTTGTGATTAACCATAGGACCGTCCTCACAAGCAACAAAGTCATCAACCATCTTAACATTCTCACATGTGACATTGTCACCAACCGTATGATTGTCACAGGTGACCATGTCATTATTCATCTGGCCATTGTTGCAAGTGACCTTTTCATCAATCATCTGACCATCATCACAAGTGACCTTGAGATCTCCCATCTGGTTACCATGACAATTCGTATTCAAGTCTTGAACAATTCCGGTGAGAGAGGCAATTGGCAAATTGTTACCACCAGAGACAGGAACATCTGTTAAATATTCCGGGTTTTTCATTGGTGGATGACGATTTATTTGACCAAGGTCAGCTTCATTTCCAATAGGGCAATTTTCAACAATCCCTATGTCATCTTCTGAATCATCAGAGCCACCACTTGATCCATCTAAAGAAGACTCGGCCATGTTATGCTCAGTATGCAAAGAGGTAACTGATCTATGACAAGTGTCATCTCCATAATCCCTAGGTAAATATGGCAAGGAACAAGCTTGAGGAGTAACTGCTGCTGCTTGCTGGAAGTTGGGATCTGAAGTCAAATACATATAATGTTCGCCAAGATCTGCATCCTCCTATTTTAAATACAAAGACGAAGCAGGAGGAACAGGATCAATATTACAACAACAATGTAGAAAAATAAGATATTAGACCTAATTGCTAATTTAGATATTTTACACATCATTCAATGATAATATTAAGAACTGTACCCCACCAGGGGAAATGTCCCATCCCATAAGATACGTAACAGACCCCCTATATGACCATAGGGTGGAACATAATCAATTTCAAGACTACAAATGCACATGCAGACAAAGTTGAGTAGCTACCTCCACTGAAAATATAGAACCATTGAATCGATAATCAGAAGACCGCTGGCCAAAAGATT
>NC_029779.3:14215089-14227343 GCF_000817695.3 Arachis duranensis
AGAACCAAGCCTGAGTTGTTTAAAGACTGAGGATCCAAAGATGATGATGCTGGCAGTAAAGTGATTTCAATTCCCTGACCAGCATGGGAATTTGCTGACTCTCTATTGATTTCTGGGTGTTGAACACTTCTATTCTCGTTATTTTCAATGTATATGTTGTCATCATCACTACAGTCTGAAGAAGAGATTTCATGTGAGCCACGGTTTTCCACAAGTTCAAATATCAACCTCTGGATAAGTGTTCGCTTGAGGTAAGCCTAACCAGTCCACATTTAGCTGGGAAAATAAAAGCTAGTTAGATTGGGTAAAAATCCATATCATTCAATAAGTTGCTTTTTACACTTGTAATGATAAAACAGATACAGGTACTAACAAGCTAGGAAAGGAACAACAGATACAGTAAGAGTACTTAGATAGCCTACTATGAAGATACAAGAAATTGAGAAAATTCCAACAAACAAAAGAGTAAAACTTTTTCCAACTGAAAAACAATTAACAATCCAATTGGTTAATCAAGTTAATACCTGTTAATAACTAGCCACACACACACCAAAAACTCATTTCCTGCAACTTTTGCTAAACATACTGGGAATAGTCAAAACTAAGTAAAATACACCACTTACAAAGTTGGAGAACTTCGTTAGTTTGAATGGATTGAAATTAGAAGGAGCTTCAGAAAGGAAAAGCTCTAGATAGTGCAGCAGAAACAGACCACAATCATATGAGTTTTCTTGCTGTGGCAGCTGTCATGAAGCAAACATTAAACCACTAGACATTAGTAAAAAGAACCTTAAGAATTGGGAAAATAAAGGGAAAAAGATAGTTCCCCAATAGCTCAAAATATAACCATGGACAATTAAGGAAATTTCCAAATGATTAAAGCATAGCATATGCATTTCCTACTTTTTGAAAATTAAATCTCAAAAGAAGGGATTTTTCATATCAAGTGCATGCATAGTCAGCAGTTTACCATAGGATCCTAGCACATAATGGATTAAAACAAATAACTCTTTTTTAAAAAAAAAAATCTCACTTATAACAGTGAGCACAAAATATTCATGTTCATCAACTTAAATAATCATGTAAGGGAGCACAATTGCAGTTGATAAAAATAAAACCAAGATTTGCTTTATTCAACACCAAGAAATCCTAAAAAAGACGAATAAAATAAAAATATTTGTAAGTAATACCGCAAGGGAAAGAAAACGCATGTTAAGGAATCTAGATTCAAGGTCTTCTTCCAATGTAGTTGCATGCCTCTCTTTCCATTCTTCCCACAAGTAACTGTCAATATCAGACCAGAAGGGGTTAACTTCTTTTTTGGTGGGGGAATAAGGGATCAAAATTTAAATCTGAGTTCAACGTTTAAGATTAGAATACAGATAAATATAAGAGACAAGATAGTAGTACAAGAAAACATTGATAATACCACAGACATCAACACAGAAATCAACATAAGAAAACAATAAATATTAACAGAAAACTAGTAATGAAATAGAAATTGCTATTGCATGCTCTCTGCAGCATCGCTAAGCATAGTAATGTTGGTTTTCTTGTATAACATTGTTACTCATACATAAAACTACATGATATTTGCATTTTCAGATTTCAGTGTTCAAACTAAATATAAAGGCCAAGAACATCAGTCTAACTCCTAAAACCCACCCAAAGAAATATGTATGTACATCAGCATAAAACTGGAGATGATCAATTAAATAAGTGTATGCAAATGAGAAGTTCTAATACTCTCTGTCATACCTTTGCACAAGGTTTTTAAGACCACAATGACTTCCTTTTATAGAATCCATATGCAATATGCAGGGAACTTTGAGTGACTTGTCCCGCTCCTTATCTAGAATAGTTATACAACATAAATATCTGATAAAACAGATTCACAATAAACTATTAATATTAATATCCAGATCCATGTGCAATATTTCTCACCATTAAAGTTAACCACTTCACCAGGATGACATATGACTATCAAACTCCAGTGTAGACTGTCATCACAACACAATTTCATTTGGATGAGCACTTGAATACAGATAGAGAGACAAAAAAAAACAGAAGCAAACTTCAACACAATCTTACTTGAAGTTTACAGGTATGAAGATGTAATCTTTTTCAAATAACTTTACTTTTCTCGTCCATTTTCGAACACGCAGAAATGCTGCTTTGCCATCAGAAGCACTTGCAGGATTTTTATCCATATCAGCAAGCTTCCGAAAGAAAAAACTGTTAAAAAAATGATATCTTGACTTCTCCTCATCTTGTATTTGACTCTTCAGATATCTGCCAACAGTAAAGTTTTTAAAATGAAATACATTCAATCAAGCACCGCAATTCACTTATTTAATATTCTCTGCTTTAACATTGGGCAATAGTTACTCATTTTAGTATTCTCTCTGCATGCAGGTGCCCATCTTTCACATATGTGCCTAGATATATGATTTATATTCAACTGAGGAATGCATATTACAAAATTATATATATATAATACAAAGGAACCTGCATATTCCATTTCATAAAGTTCCGGTCTATATAACTGGATTGCGACCAAAGAACAAAAACACATGACAAGAGAATGCAAAAATTATTCAAACTTACTGGATGTAAAAATCAATAATTGTGTCATTAACAAATGTGTCTGGCCGCAAGAGATCAACATCTCTCTTACTTAGAGAAACAGCATCTGGATCCCCTTTTGGATAGATTACTTCGTCAAAAGGCTGCACGAAACTGTTTCAGATAATAAAACCTGAGTATTAGCCCCAACTCAGTATTTAATACTCCCTTCCCACCATCAAAACAAAAGAAACACTCGCACCTTCTAAAGAAAATACAACAACAATAAAATCAAAGGACAAGAACATGCAATGTATTAAAGTAGAGAACAGAAGATATCATGATATATTACATCCAAGTTAATGAACACCTTGCGAAGAACCAATAGATTAAAGAAGATTTGCATAAACTTCATTCCCAATTAAAAATCTACGGGCCAACACTTTTCTGTACTTTGAGATATATGGGAAAGATGAAATGCTATACAAAGGAAAACTTTCCAACAAACAAGCAATTAAGGATTTGCAACCTCTTAAGCAAAACATCTAGGCAGCAAACTAAACAGCACAGAAACAACATAACACAAAGGAAAACATTCAAATTCAGCATATATCATGCAAACACACGAGAGACAAACATCAGAAAGAAATGAAGTGCAGTAATTCCATGGTATCTATGAATCTAAGCATACTTGTTTAAAAGATAAAATAAAAAAATTCTAACTCACTTAGGGAAGTAGCTTCTCGGATCTTCTGAATAATTTTCATTGCCTTCTATGTCCATACTGCAACTGAAAATATAATCAAAAGAATGTTATCTTACGTCAAGTGATACAAAATGGCATGCCTAAGTCTTAACCAATAAGTAAGCTTTCTTACGAGAAATGGAGCTTCACATCATCAGTTTATATAATATAAAAATAACAAAAAAAAAGACAATATTATTAATAAAAGCAACAGAGTCCCGCAGACACTCATGAATTGCAAATCAACTACAATTAATATAAATTACCAAGAAAGACTAATTTGATGACTTACTGAAGCACAATTTTCCAAATATCTGAGTATTTCATATTCAGAGATGTGATCTGTTTATGCCTCAAAGACCAATTGGAATCAACAACCGCAATCTCCAATTCCTCAATGCCTAGCACATGCAGTTAAAAGTCAACTTATATTAATTGAAAATATCATATATGTCACGTATGCCACGTGGTAAAGAAGAAAACCTCTCTACATGGATAAATTACATTAAATATACTCACCTGAAGTGGTGTTTGCTTGATTTGACTCAGTTGCTTTACAAGATATTACACGAAGCTTTAAAATGATTGTTGCACTCTGAAGGAAGTATAAATCAGGATATAAAGAGTGCCCCCACAAAAAAAAATAAACAGAACACACACAACCAAAAAAAAAAACAAGCAACAAAAGTACTCACACTCTGGAACGACTTGCACTTAATATCAACGAGATCATCAACTGGCCATTCAAGCTCAAGGGCTCCTTGCTTTATACATGTAGTTGAAACATTAATCTTGATACAATAATGTGAAAATGTTAACTTTGGCCCCATATAGTAATTATCCTGGTATATGACATAATCTGGATGAAGAACAACTTCCATATTTGCATCATCCTGAAAATTACATGGAGAAAGAAAAACAGTAAATAAGACAAACCAACTGAGAAAGTACCACTGGACTATAACGAAATAAGCAAAAATTATAGTATTTACAACTGAAGCAACCATTGAAGCTTGAATATGAATTACCATGTTGTAACCGTATCTGCCATTCAATTCACAACCATTCGACGAAACTGAAATCATGGAACTAAGTTTAATGAGTAAAGGGCAACAAAGTATTTCCAAATCAACAGTGCAAGAGTGAATGAGTTTCAAGGATCCAGGATTACTATAAAAGCACACCATTTTCTACAATATCAGAGGCAGGACTTGAAGGAACACTCTCATTCATGCACTCATCAGCCTCTGAATTAACATCAACTGATTCATTCTGCAAAATTATAAAGTAGAGGATAGAAGATAAAATCGACAAGGATATAAATCTCTTTATGAAATCCTTTCCTCGGGCTACAATGTTATGTTATGGATAAAAAAAAAAGCTACATTACACTGGATGGTGACCGTGATGGATCCATCTGGCTTGTCTGAGGTGATTCCTCACCACTTGTATCCTTTGCTTCTGGTTCATCATGGTTATAAATATCTACTTTAAAATTACAGTGATTTTCGTGACTAGTGAAATTTGATTTTTTAGCATGTTCCAGCTCAGAATTCGAGTCTTTTCTGTCAAACTTATATTCCAATGTGTCCAGAGGGAGATCTAAACCACTCTTTTCAGGGTTGAATTTATCACCAAGTGTATCAACATCGACACATGTAATATCAACATCGTTCTCGGCATTGACTTTGTTTTCATGAGTGTCTGTGAATATATGAAGTGTAGTGAGCTATGTACAGTCATTATATTTCCAAACAGCTTAACAATGAGCAATAGCAAAACTAGCACATTTATGTCATACCACCGCATTCACATTAGAACTTAAATGCTTAAATAGTAAAACAAGAAAGATGCAAAGTACATGAGAAGAAAACACTTCAAATTCAATGTCAATTGCATCATCACACAAGGTATACTCGCCCCCCAAAAAAGGGAAGCAGCCATACTTATATGCTCCTGCTGAGATGGCTATGTCTATTGGTCTATGATTATGGGCATGCCGTGGACCTTTGCCACACCAATGCATCATAGTGAGTCCATAGATGACAATGAAGTGATCTTGGATTTGATGACCTCATTCAAATTCTCTAGTTCCGTAATGACAGGGTTTGTTTTTTATTTTACAACAACAACAACAACTGCATCCTTCATTTGGCAGTTAAGACGTATCTATCGTCTTGGATACTATCAACAACTCTCTCTTCTCTCCCCTTCCATGATAAGATTTCAGTGCTTTCCTATAAAAATATCGCGTTCTTCATTATCTATCTACTAAGATAACGTGAATTTCAAAGTGCACGGACGAATTTGAAGTACCAGAAATTTTTCCTACCAAAGTGGCGCCACAATTTCAAACAACACAGAAAATTCTACCAAATCTCCACACGCATTGCACAATTTCCCATCCAAAACGCAAAATAGGCACACGCAGAATCGAAAATTGTTTGTTTCTTTAGAAGGAATTAGGGTTTTAGAGGAGGGGGGAGGGGGAATTGCCCTTACCGTGGTTAGAAAGGAGTGGAGGATTGAGGATAGGGCTTCTGAATTTAGCGATCTCGTTGTGTTGTTGTCGTTCTTCTTCTTCCTCATTGAAATCAAATACGTGTAGATCCGTGCGCGGAGACTTGTTCATCGTCTCCAAGAGAGGTTTTGGCGATTTTGAACTCGGAGCGAGCTGAGAAAGGTGACTCAGTGAGTCAGGGGCGCGAAATCGATGCGAAGTGGTAATGGACGAAGCTGAGACTTTGGGAGATTTTACTACCCTTGGGGTTGAGGACCCGAGAAAAAGCCTTTATATACTGTGGAGCTGGCTAATTAGATCATGCCACGTGTCCCTAAACCTCTGTTCTGTTGGAAACTCATGAGTCGTATCTTTCTTGCGAGCTAAACAAGTTGTGATAAGTCATAAGTGAGAACTGCTAAGGTTGTTGTATCAATAATAAATTTATATTAATTATTTTTAAATAAAATTAGTTTTATTTTGATTTCGTATCAATTAAAAAAATAAAATCGACCAAGTACGTAACTTCTTTCATGAATCGTCAAAGATTATAAGAGGAAAAACAGTTGAAAAAAATAAAAGGAAGGATAAACAACAAGAGAAAGAAGCACAATAAATCAATAATAACAAGTGTATCTTAAGAATCATCCAAAAAATAAAATGTGAGAGTGTTGTATATAATAAAAGATAACAACTAAGACACCAATATTAACTTGCCTGAACAAAAAGTTGAGTTGATTAGTTGAGAGGTTTATTTATTTTATGCAACAAATTAAAAAATTTTATTAAAAATATAAAAAATTTAAATTTTTAATGTATTTATTTTGTATTTATTAAATAAAAATATTTAAATTTTTTTATTAATAATAAATTTATTATATGTTCTAAAAATACATGTTAATTAAACCCTTAATTGAGATAGTGGAAATTGATGAATAAAATCTATTTGTTAATTAGAAGTATTAAAAAATATCTAATTAATAAGTTCTTTTTTCTAAACACTTTTTAAATGCGTTTAGTTTGCCTATGTCTTACATGTTAATTAAGATGATTATGCATGGAAACTTATTTTTTTTAAAATATATAAATGCATAACAAAAAGATTAACAATTTTAAATTTTATATATTTTTCATATTTTTTTCATCTAATACTTTAACATATATCCTAAAATTATATCTTAACTAAATTCATTTGAATATCTCTAAGTATTAAAGTAAAAGAAAAAACATTTATGAGAACCCGGGAAAAAAATTTACTGGCATAAATCTTATTGACCAATTAACTCTAACTTTTCGCTAGAAGTATCTATATATGATATGATTGATCAAAAAATTCGTAATTACCAACAATTTTACTAGGATGTCGATAAATATCTGTGTCACTGCTGATAATTTTTTATCGGGTTAATGTTCAAATTGGTTCCCGAAAGATTGCACGATCGTCAATTTTGTCCCCGAAAGAAATTTTTAATCAAATTAATCCTCGAAAGATTAGACATCAATCACGTTTGTCCTTCTGTTAGTGGGCTAGAAAATTCCATTAACGGCAGTACAGGTGGACTGTTAAGTGACACCTAGATTCATCCAAAAACGACGCCGTATAGCAAGAAAGGCTATTACTGAAGTAACTTTCCCATTCCCCTTCTCCCTTTCACTTTCACTTACACTTTTCCCCCCTTTCACCCAAAACCAACGAAGAGTCACCAAAACAGAGTAACAAGAAGACGTTACTTTGATCACCTGTGGAAGCAATAACCAGCGACGCCGTTCACCTTGCGATCGGTCCTCCTTGTCACAGTCTGAAGGCCACCAGTTTTCTGCGGTGGTAGGCACTGTCTCCGGTGAGAGGTAAGTTCTCTTGCATGGCGAGTTCCTTCTCTACTTCTTTTTTCTTTTTCTTTTTATGAATGTGTGGTATGCTATTCGATGATTTGAATATTGGTTGATTTTGGGTTAGGGTTTTTGTGATGGGGGTAGTTGCTGCTAGGGTTTTGTAATGGTTCAAACATTGTGTATGTTGAAAAATGTGGATGCTCTCTGTTTTGATATGGCCGAATGCAATGTGTGTGGATAGATTAAATGATTTGTTTTGTTTAGTTCATGTAAAGACAGGGTTTGATTCTTTGCGGTGTTCATTTTAGATGAAAGTAGTTCCTGAAATTTCATTGATGAAACATAAATAAATTGTACCAAAAAATAAAAATAAAACAGAGTGCACTCTCATGATTCATTGTTGCTATTTTTAATTTGTAGATGAAAAATCATCCAATGACATTTGTTTTCCATCATGGTGGAAAGTTTAAGAATGATGAAGGTGGATCAAAAATTTATAAACCAGACAATACAAAGGTGTTAGTGGGAGTTGAAGGGGATACACTAGATGTTTTCTTTGTAAAGGGATATTATAAGGAGTTAGAATATTCAGAGGTGGAGGGTTGTTGCTGGAAAGTACCCGGAATGTCGCTTGAAGTTGGGTTGAGAAAGTTAGAAGTACATGCTGATTTGTTGGAAATGGTGAAAGATTGTAGAAGGAATCACAATTCGATCAACATTTATTTTGTGCATAGAGTCTCAGAGCCACACATGGTAGAGTGTATGAGTGAGGATGATGATGAGTTAGTTATATTAGAAAACCAGAGCACCTGTAAATCCAAAGCCACAAATACTTCCCAGTTGAATAAGAGATACTGTTTAAGGCCCAAATCACAGCCACTATCCCAACCCAAATCACATCCCATGTCTATGCCCAACAATACACCACCACAGCCAAAATCCCAGCCCAAATCACAGTCCATGTGTCAACCCAAATCACAGCCTGAAACGCAATTTGTTCTTCACAACCAGCCCCTGAAATCCTCTTCTCAGCCATCAAGGTCATCTACCCAACCCTTAAAAGTTCAGTCCCAACTATTGAAGACTCACAGCCAACCCTCAAGATCTCAGCCTTTCAAGAAGCATGTTGTTGGAGAAAAAAAGAAAGAACCAGTAAAGAAAACCAATGTGACAAGGAGTGGTAGAGTTGTTACCCCAGCTCCACTTGAGGAGGATAGTGACTCTCATGATTCGTACGAGAGTACCGAAGATAGTCTGTATAAGCCGCCGAAGATCTTGGGAGATGGATATGAGAGTTCTGGTGATAGTGATAGTGATAGTGGGGTTGTTGTAGGCAAGAAATCAGGTTCAAAGAAATATGGAAACAAGGAGAAGTCTAGGCCTGCATCTCACAAGACCACTGAAAAGGCAATTGATACAGATGACTCTAGTTATGAGGATATTGAAGATGATGAGATATCGGATTCAGGTGACATGCAATTTACTTTGTTATATTATTTATAGTGTTGTGTTAGAAACTTTATTTATGAAAATGTATTTATAAAACTCTATACTGGTGTGTTGTGTTACTTTGTAAATACTGTTTGTTATCAATTTTTCAGGATCAGAAAGAGGTGTAGATTCTAACAGTGAATCTGATTGTGGATCCTGGCACTCAGAGGATATGAATCAAGCATTGGATTCTGATGAGGAAGACTGTGCATTTTATCCACCATATAACGAGAAAGCCAGGTTTGGAGAGCTGAAGCTTGAGGTAGGTATGATCTTCAAGACAAAGCATGAGTTTATGAATGCCACTAGGGACTATACTATACAGTGGAGTAGGAATATTGTTTTCAAAAAGAATGATAATGTGCGGGTTAGGGCTGTTTGTAGGGGAGAAAATTGTCCTTGGGTAGTGTATTGTGCTTTGAAAAAGTCCGATATGTCTTGGCAGATTAAGACTTTAGTGGATAAGCATACATGTCCTAAAAGTAGGAATAATAGGGCTGCTACTCAGGAGTAGACTTTGAAGAAGCTTATTCCTAAACTAAGAAAACACCCGACAATAAAGCACAAAGAGGTGTATGAATGGTTTATGAGAAAATGTAGCATACGGCTGAGCAGTACATGTATCACTAGGGCATTAAGGAAAGCTAGGAAGGTTGTTGAGGGAGATGAGATTGCACAATATGGTCTGATTTGGGATTATGCCCATCAACTGTATACCACTAACCCAGGTTCAACAATTCAGGTTGGAGTGATTCCGATGCCTGAGAGTCCCCCACAGTTTCAGAGATTCTATGTGTGCCTCGACGCTTGTAAGAAAGGGTTTAAGGCCGGGTGTAGACCGTTGATCGGATTGGATGGAGCATTTTTGAAGAATCTACATGGGGGACAAATTTTGACTGCATGTGGGTAGGATGCCAATAATCACGTTTACGTGATTGCTTGCAGTAGTTGCTGCCTCTGCTAATGCTAATGCTAAACATGCACCCAATGGAATTCCGATTGATCCTGTTACCCAAGATCCTACCAATCCACCAACAGCAACTTCAAATGCACCAACTGAGATGATCATTGACCAATCAGAAGGAGTTCCAGTTATACAAGAATCTCAACTTTTATCTGTTTTCAGCCAAGTATAATACTTTATGTTTAATCTATCTTTTATTATAAATTATAATGTTCCATAATGTGAAAATGATTAGTCAATTTGACGTTATCCTTCATGATGATAAAATGCAGGATAAAGTTAGAGCAAGGCCTCCAAAGCTTCATGTTAAAAAAGGAAAAACAACAATCCCAGCCTCACCACAACCAGCTACAGCTACAACAATTCCAATTTCAGCTGAAACAATCAAGGGCACCAGTTCTGTTACTGCGAAGAAACTTGCTAGTTTCATGACTTTTGTACCAACTCCCGGATTCAAACACCCGAGGAAGAAAGACAACGATGTTTGAGTTGTGTTGATCATTAAGAGCTAAATTATGTATTTTGTAAAGGGCTGCTACTTTAGAATCTTTATGCATTATAGACATATTGAAGTACTTGTTCATATTTTGGTATAGCCCAAAATTAAGTAACTTATGTTTGATATTATGAAGACTTCATTAATAGGTTTGGTATTATTGTGAAGACTATATTAGCATGCTTATATGGACATGCAAATGCTTTGATTTTAATACATCTGGTTAGACTTAATTTATCTTATGCAAAAATGTTTAGACTTATTTTTTATTCATTTGTTTTTAGAATTGTGTAAAAATTTGTTAAGCTAATGTCAAAGTATGCAGGTTGCATGATTGTTAATGGATATTCAAAAATGTTCAAACTGATTTATTACATTTCACCAATAATCTTAACAAGATACAACAAAACAACATCACCAATGCTTTTACAACTTTTTCACTTTCCCACTGATTTGACACAAAATGCTCCAACCACTAACATAAGCATTATTACTAGGACAAACATGAAAAAAAAAACAACATCTTCACTACTCTGACTTCAGCTTCTAAACTACCCATTCTCCAACCTAGTTTCACTTTCCAATCTTCATAATCACTTTTAACTTCAAACTCTGATTCTGCCCCACCATTTGCAACTTCAAAAGCATCATATTCATTATCATCTACCCAACTAAAGTAGTTACAATGGCTGCCTTTCTACACATGTGAAGTGATAAATTTGAATCTCATATCAATGGTGAAAGAGGGGTTCAAGAAACTATGGTTCATACCAATTTAAACTCACCCCATATCTTGGACAAGTGTGAAACAACCTTCCTGGGTTTTCTGGTGTTGAAGATTTATTGATCACAGTTTTCATCCCACAGAAACAAGTTCTGTCCATCTTCATCCTCCTTTTTTGCATGGACGAGCTAGAGCCGAAGCTACCAACCGATCGCGGTGATAACCCAGCACTTCGACCTCCACCGGCGCTTTGCATCCGAGCTTCTAAACCTGGGTGATGTCTTTGCACCACTGCAACACCACTCCTTAATGTTTCCGTTCAATTTGGGGGTTAGGGTTTATAACATGGGAATAGGGATTAATTTGACATAATAAGTAGAACATATCTTGTCAGCTTCCAACTGGGTACACACCTATTAACACACATGTCACTTAACGGTCCACCTGTACTGCCGTTAACGGAATCTTTGAGCCCACTAACAGAAGGATAAACGTGATTGATGTCTAATCTTTCGAGGATTAATTTGATTAAAAATTTTTTTCGGGGACAAAATTGACAATCGTGCAATCTTTTGGGGATCAGTTTGAATATTAACACATTTTTTACCTGCTTTACTCATGTCAATTATAGTCACTAAAATAGTTTTGCCAATAGTTTTATTTTTATTAGAGATAAGTATTTGCTGATCTTTATAATTTAGAATGAAAATTAAGATCGCTCTAAACTTTTTTTTAAAAAGAATTTTCTTTAACATTAAATTTAGTACTAAATTATTCTTTTTAAGGACGGATACATCCACAACTGAGTGGGGGCAAATGCCCTCAATAAAAATTAAAAAATTATTGAAAAGTATTTATTAAAAAAAATTAGTTGCCCCCATTCCTATTTTAATTTTGACCCCACCCTCCAAAATTAAAATCCTTAAAGGGGCTAAG
>NC_029779.3:14227468-14244337 GCF_000817695.3 Arachis duranensis
AGCCACCTTTTAATCTGTTTGCAGTTTGCCAGGTTGCGTCACTGTCGCAGAGTCGTCGACACTGCTGGCTTGTCGCTGGCTCGCTTTCTTAGTGTCTCCTCGCCTGCCTTGCTCGCTGGCTTGTTGCTTCATCATCATCTCTCGCAGTCTCGCACTCTCAGTCTATTGCTATTCCGTCAGATCTGACTCTCTCGCAGTCACGCCTCTCTACTCTCCAATAAGAATTGATTTTATCAATTTAGAAACAAAAATTTAATACTGTTTAAATAATGGATGTGAATTTGGATGTTGATGTAAAACTGTGAATTCTATGAATTTGAATATTTGATGCTGTTTAAATAATTGGATGATTGGATTATTTATGTTTGTGTTGTTGTATATATTGATGTATAATTAAATAAGGATATTGCATTTTGTTACTGAAAATTAATTTGAATGATTTTTACAGTGAATCTCCTTATTAAAAGATGTTATAAAATGATGTTATAAAATGAAGAACAATGTTGTGAGGTTCTCATTTTTAGAATAACTACAATTAATTGGTGGTTTGTGTTTTGGTGGCTTACTGTCACTGCAGATGTATTGTAATAATATCTATATTTTTAGAATTTTTTATTATATACACTTTTAATTTGATATTATATTATTGTGTATTTTTTTTTATTCTTTGGTTTATGTTTTGTATTTGTAATTTTATATTATACTTTTAAATTTGTATAAAATTGTGAATTATTTTTATTAATAAATTAACTTATTTATCGATTTTTTAGGAAGTTTTTAAATTTAAAGTAAAGAGCCTTATAGTATCATATAGTATCATAGTATAATTATAAAAATTATTATTATATTATGTATATTTTGTCTCCATTAATAAAAATTTTATGATCCGTCACTGATTCTTTCTATATATTCAGACAAAAATATGATATTTTTTTTAGGATTAATATTTCTCAAAATATTTTAAAAGTTTAAAATCATCCAAATAAATATGAAATTAAATAATTAATATTATACCCTATATATTATAATTAATAAATATCATCGCTGCAGATGTAATAAATAGAATGTGAACTAATACCTTCAAATGAGAACACCCAACTTTAAATTTTCTATTTATCAACTTTTTTTTCTCTATTAAGGGGTCAATATGGAAACAGGTTTCAATATCTCTTATCATTACAAAATAATAAAAGACAAATAAAAATTAATTATTTTTGATAAAGATACGTAAGTCTTTAATAAAATAAAAATAAATAATAAAAAGAGAAGTTTCTATAAGTTATAATTAATTAATGCACACTTAATAAGATTATTACACTATTTATAAGGCAGCTTCTATTTTATGTCTGTTTATTATAGGTATGGATACAATGGCATAAATTTACTATTTGATTGTTGAGACATACAAATTTAAAAAAAATATGGTAAAACGCACGTAAATAAAAAATATATGTATTTAGTGTTTTTTTTTTCGGTTTTTAATCATTTATTTTATAGATAATGTATTTTCTATCATTTATAAAAATATAAATCGATTCTCTAATCATTTTTTTATTTGTTCAATCCAATTCTTATAATCAATTGACAATAAATCACATGCTGACATTTCAGACAACGTGTTCATGTGAGTTTCCGTCTTAATAGGGATAAATCGTCCCATCAACTTTTGACAAAATGTTGTCGTTCCATAAGCGTTATGATTCCATAAAATCTTTTCTTTTTCCTTGTCATTTACGTTTGGCCCTAATCCTGAAAAACATTTCTTTTTTTCCTCCAAAACAGTGTTACATTGAGGACGTGCCTGTGATGCATTCTTTTGTTAGAAAATATTGATTGCATTTTGAACATTTTTTTAAAACGATAAGGTATGCTTCGTCTCATTCTTCTTACTTTAGCTGTTTCTGTGCCATAGTTGAATAGTGTGTGAAACAATTGCTATAAACTTACTTTTTACTTGTTTTTTGGTCATGCATGGTAATTATGAATGAAAGTTATAAAGTTTGATTTAGGGTAAAAAAAGAGTTGTCTGTGTTTGGTGAGTTAGGATTTTTGTAAAATTTAAAGCTTCTATCTTTATTTTTACTAATGAATTAAGATATCTTGTAGGATAAAGATGTAGTTTTTACATTTATAATTACAAGTGGCGTTATAGTTCTGTGGTTTTGATTGGGTTTGAATTTTAGCTTAGATACTGAAAAGGGTAAAGGTTTTGCAGATGTCTATATTTGTTGTGCCTTTCTTCATCACAATCGGAGTCTTAAGAGATTCAAATGATGTATTGTAGTACATAGATGAAAAGATTGAAAAGTTTTCACCATGGATATTGATTTTGTCAACAAGAAGGACTTGGAAGAATTATTTAGGGAATTAGGATATCCAGAATACAAGAAAAAGTATTGGCTTGATCCAAGGACAAGAAACATGGAGTTTGGGCTTCATATTCTAAAGGGTAATAAGGAGATTAATAATATGTGTAAAGCCACCTTCATGGAGTTTGGGCTTTATATTCTGTAAGTCAACCAACGGAAGCTGAACCAGAGCCACAAGCTGAGCTAGAGCATGAGCCTTTGGTGATCACAAATGATTCTTCGGATGATGGATATAAGATTATTGAGGATGAGGCCTACAAGCCTGCTCTTCCCAATTATGAGACTGATAGCAGTAAGTTAGAGTCTCTAAGAAGACATGAAAAGAAGGCAAAGGAAAAAACAAATGTGTCTCCTTCAAAGAAGAAGAATGTGTCCCCTGGAAAAAAAGGGTAAGAAATTCTCAAAGAAGAATGCTGGGAAGAGGAAGAAAAAATATGTGTTGTATGGTGAAGTTTGTAATGACCCAACTTTTGACACGTCATGACTGATGCTAAATGTTTAGGTGTTACTTGTCGTATAGACCTAATTGGCTCTAGACTCAGAATTTTATTATCAAGTGTTATTATAAGCCTTTGTCAGATTAGTGTGATTAAACTATTTTTCGTAAAATTCATTTAGCTTTTTTTTTCCGCAAAGTTAATACTTACAGCAACATCACAGATAGATACATGATAATAGAAGATATATACATGTATAAATATAAGATGAGTTCTGAAGATACATGCCAAAGATAAAAATACCGAGTACTACATCAAAGATATATATACATAGACAAAATAAAAAAGACAGTCTCAATCCTCACACGGGTTCCTTAAACTAGAATCGGTCTACTGAAAGGTCCTATCCCTCTAAAATACCACAAAAGCGAGCAAAAATATCACTACAGATCACTAAAAGGAGTAGAAGATCAACCATGTCAAACTCTGGGATGGTCTCCGAACAATTCTCTGATAACTGGCCCAACCTCTTCGGGAATAGACTCCTCATCAGACTCTAAATCTACCTCCAACTGCTCAACCCAAGTGGGTGAATCATCAAAAGGGTCAGCCACTACAAGGTCAAAAGGTGCGGCCTGAGCAGCTGCAACATGGTGTCCCCAAGGGTCGTTGGGCATAGGCTCAACCTAGAGTGCGGCAATAGGAAAATGCTGAGCAAGATCTGGATCATCCTCGTGAACGTACGAAAACTCCAGATATGGTACATCGTAGTGCGGCCCTACTAAAATGAGAAGATGGGAGAAATGGAACTGGCCTCCAGTTGGATGTAGCTCGGATAAGGTAAACTCATATGGCATGTCGGAATCTTAGTGCGAACTATGTATAGAAAATTGAAAACCACAGTCGAGCAAAACATAGGTGCGGGCGCTAGGTGTGTGCTCCACATGAAGACTCCTCCCCACACGGGGTCCTCATAGCTCAAGACAAGCAAAATCTCAAAGAATATCACTACCGATCCCATATGGGGAGGGGGAAAGAAAGAAAAGAAGGGTGAGAACCTAAAGTTCCCAGCAGGGTGAAAAAGGGGGGCCTACGGTCTTTGTCTCTAAGTTTTTGTTAAATGTAAAATTACAACATAGGAATAGCAGAGTATAAACATATTACAAATAAACAGAATCAGTCATAGACAGTTAGGAAATTGCAGTAAACAAACACAAGAAATTCACATGCGTAAAACAATATGATACATGCCTGTTCCTAGTGCAGGCGATGAACTTATACGTCAATTGTCTACCCGCAACTCGACGTTACCCAGGACGAACCCCGAATATGGTTTCTCACTGAGTCAGTCAGGCACTGGTATCATTCTGAGCGAATCTATGTCAGTCAGGATACCTTGACATCACGGGTTTATCCATGTCAGTTAGGCCAAATCATAAGTATCATCATGGGCGAACCCATGTCAGTCAGGATTTCTCAGCATCACAGGTTTATCCGTGTCAGTTAGGCCAGAAATAATAATAACAATTTGCTATAGCTTAGAAAAGTGCATCTCAGTGAGAAACAGGCTATCAGTTAGGCGAGCGTTCTCGCATTAGTTATTTTAGGCTACCAGTCAGGTGGGAGTTCCTGCATTAGCAATCTTTGGTCAATATTTTGGATACTTTTGCCCTCAGCTTTCTGTACCTTATAAAATATTCTTATACTTAGTCTATTTTCTGCAACTTTGTTCTAGTAGCGGCTGATCTTCTATTTAGTAATTAATATACTGAATGATCTCAGAATTTTGCAAACTATATGTTCACGCGTTCGCGACGGATTGAAGTTTTAGACAATATAATTTATGCATAGCTTCGATACCAATCACTACAGCTATGTTTATAAAATAGAGACTGTTAGGTACAGTCCCCCGACTCAACATCCATTGACTTTCTAAGGCACATATACATCGTAAAAAGATTGTGCATGAGACCTTTACTTACATGAGGTGATTTTAAAAGCCTAAAGCTTTAATTTGAATTGGGTTTTGAGGTAATCCGATCAAAATTAAATTTTATAATAAATTTTAAAGTTCTGCCATCATTTTGAGAAAATTTAGAAAAAAAAATAGCAGACAACAGTGATTTTAATTAATTCATGAAAAATCTAATTCTAACCAATTATCTCTTAAAATTGGTAATATTCAATAAGACTCACCCAGATTTCAAACAAACAAAATTCCAGTTCAATACCATATCACACGAAAAAGTTATACATATAGGAACATAGCCCTGTTTTAGAGAAAGTTGTTTTGAAAGGTCAGTGAGCTAGTCACCTTCCCACCTGCATAATTAATTTGACAAACATGGCATTTGTCTGAAATTTAAACTGAGTATAATAGATATACAAGGTATAAAATTCCTCTAGTTCTAACTTAATTACATATCAGAATTAAAAGTTAAGTAGGTTGGAAATTGATACTTCTGCCGCAAGAACACATAATTTTCTACAAAAACCAATCGTTTTCAAAATTTCATTCCTCTCTATCTACTTATTGATAGGTCCTAAAATTTTTATGGGATATTCAAGACACACCAAAGGTTCATGGAAAAATAATTTTGTTCAAAATGGTGGTCTAGGCTACTCCCAGAATTTAATTCACCTTGCTACCAATTATGCAGAAATTATGCATTAAGCACTTTTAACAACCTCATATGCCAAATTCCACATCTAAGCTTATAACTCTTCTAAAACCACACATTTAACTTTCCTTTGATTATTCAAAGTTGCTATCACCCTCAACATAGCCCCAAGAACTCAGAATCAATAATTCACAATTTTACAAGTGCATATACATAATTGAACATTTATTTTTCTGCATCATATCAAAACAGAAATTCCATATGCACTTATCATCAATCAAACACATAATGAATCATCAATCCACACAAGCAAGCACAGCAACAAAAGTAACATTCTATCTATCCTATCCCTTACTTGGTTGTGTCGAAAACTGAGGTGCTTTGCTCCCAAGCTCACCTTCTCGGCTACAACACCTAATGCATCATAATTCAATTTTGTTCATCATTATCATCATGGCCTTGAGGCCGAATCCATGATCATAAGAAGGAGAAAGATAGAATACTCACCTTTTCTAGCTAGATAGTTCGGTGGTTCAGAGGAGTTAGAGAAAATGGCCTTGAATTTCACAAACTAGAAGGAAGAACAAAGGTTGTTTTGCATGGTGATGTTAGGAACCAAACTGATGAAAGAAGGGAATTAAAGTTCCTCACCTAATGAATAGCTTTTTGGCAGCCAAAAAAGGGTAATGATGGAAGGAATTCAAGCTTTTCAACATCCTAAGGAAGGCAAGAACTTGATGGTGATGGTCATGGTGTCTGATTTTTCTTCTCCTCGGTTAGCTTGCTCTCCTTTCTTTCTTCTTCTTTGGTGATGTCCTAATCCCACAATGCTCTCTTTTTTTCTTTTTCTTTTTTTTTTCTTTTTCCTTAGGGTTTAATTTAATGTAGAGTATATATATAAAGGGTGTTCAGAAAGCTAGGTGTAAGTAGACAAGGCTTCGATGCTATGTTGTTGTGGTGAAAAGTTGACAAGTGTGATTGTCATTAAACGAGTTAAAGGTGGGGTTATGGTTAATGCATGGTGAATTCGGTGATGAGGGGAGAAGGGAGTGTGATTAACGAATTTAAGCATGGTTGAATTATTATTGGTTTGAGTAAGCTAATGGTTCAATTAACTTAAGGTTTTATGCAAGGGTGGTTAAAGCTTTAATTTAGCTTAACACATAGCAAAGACATTTTGGTCCAAGAATAAAAATTGTGATCATGTACTAATTGATTGATGATGCATTTAGGGTTACCCCTCTACTAATTCATCATTTAATGAATTAACGAGATGTGGCTAATTCGAACAAAAATAACTATAGCGGTAATTTTCTAATTACCAAAACTCGTCATCAAAAAGACTAAAAAGTTTTAATGCCATGGTTACAATTCTAATCTATTATCTACGCTATATATATTTAAACCTATGCGTATTGATGGACGTTGTCAAGAATAAGAAGTCACAAATCTTGTGAGGTAGGGTGGTTATAAAGTTGGTAATGATAATGGATCTAAGACAGCTGCTACTGGGTTGGGTGTAGATAGTGGGCCTACCAATGGACAAGGTGATAGAGTTGAGTTGAGGTTCTAGGCACAAGCTAGTAGGGACAGATATGGGAGTTCTAAGTCAGATTAATATGAAGAGAGATAGCAATGACTACAATTATGAGTATACCTCTAAAGACTTTCATACCTCAGTTTATTCAGAGGATGAGAGGACTTTTCATGGTCCAGACTTCAATGAAGAAAACAAATATGGAGATGTCCATTTTGAGCTTGGAATGCAATTTACAACTATGGAGAGATTTAAGATGGCATTGAAGGATGTATTTATCTGAAATGGGAGGTTTGCATGTATATCAAAAATGAGAAAGAGAAAGTAAGGGAAAAGATGTGAAGAAGAGAACTGCCTTGAATTGATATATATAGCAATGAATTAAAAAATAATGGCTTTTGAAGTTAAGACATTCCACAATGAACATACATGTGAAAGAGATTATGGAAGTAATTTGATCGATAAAACATGAATGACAAACAAGTTGGAGAAACAATTGACAACACAGCCTAAGCTAATACCTAGGAAAGAAATGGAGTATATAAAGCATGATTACAATGTTCAGCTCCAACAAGCAATGATCTCGAGGGATTTGAAGATAGGTAGAAAAATTGTTATTGGAAATAAAAAAGTACGATATGAGAAGTTGTGGGATTATTTATAAGAATGGCACAAGAGCAATCTAGGTAGCACGACTGACATGTGTGTTAACTCAATTCCATAGTTTCCACCACTATTTGAGTGAATTTTGCATTTGCTTGAATATGTGTAGGAATAGATTTTTAAAAGGTTGCAAACCACTAATAAGTCTAGATGACTATTTTTTAAAAGGTTATTATGGAGGTCAACTCTTAATTGTAATGGCACTTGATGTCAACAACCATGTATTTGTTATTGCATATGTTGTGGTCAGAGCAAAAAACACAGAGAACTAGAGATAATTTTTAACTAGGCTTCAAGATGATTTGGGTGACCATAAAGTGTATGGATAGAATTTCATGTCCGACCAACAAAAGATAACAACATCTACTTAATCTTATTAAAATACTTTATCATTTAAATAGATCTTACTTTATCATAGTGTAATCTTTTTTATTGACTCTTGTAGAGACTTATTCGTGCAATGCAAGATGCCATACCACATGCACACCATAAAAACTATGTGCTACACATTTGGAAGAATCTTCATCAAAGATACAGAGACAATCAAATTAAGGGATTATTGTGGCATGTTGCCAAGTGCACAACTCAGATGTAGTTCAAGGCAGTTAAAGAGTGTGAGCTAGAGAGCTTGGGAGTATATGTATCGATTTGATCCCGAAATTTGGTACAAGGCATATTTTAGTCATTTTTCTAATAATGATAGTCTCACCAATAACATGTGTGAAGTTTGGAATTCAATGATAGTTGAAGCTAAGGAGAAGCCAATTTTAACCATGTGTGAAGAAATAAGATCAACAATAATGAAAAAAATGACTAAACACAAGAGAATACATGGGAGATGCACTGGAAAGTTGGCGCTGGCTAAGCAACGGAGACTTGACAGGTGCATTAAACCCAATAGTCATAAGTCAAATGCCTAATAGAGTGGAGATAATAATAGGATTTTGTTTGAAATTATTAGAAAAAAAACAAACTGGGAGTTAATATTCAACAACACATATGCACTTGTAATGTATGGCAGTTGATAAGTAATGGTTGGTTTAAATTTTTAGTTTATTGAAGTTTCATTTAAAACAAATAATAATGATTTATATCATTATACATGGACTTTATGTGCCCATTTTTAGACTGAAGACCAAGAATGTTGAAGACTTTGGTAGCACTCTTCTGACCATGAATGTTGTGAGGAGGACATATGATTTGTGTGTGAATTCAGTTAACGGTAAAAAAATTTGGGAGCAGACAAATCATCCAAAGCCAATTCCTCCTAAGATAGTCAGACCAGCTGGTCGTCCAAGGAAACGCCGGATTGAATTTGGTACACCACCTTCTCCTCCAGTCAATGGTGACAAAGTGAGAAAGACTTCCCATATTTGTAGCACATACGAGGAGAAGGAAAATTGTTATAAAACGTGCAATGGAGCACCTGCTAAATCAGATTGGAAACCAAAAGGAAAGAAGGCAAAGGCTACTAATAAAGCTTTGGTAGTGATGATTAGATGCAATTCCTACACCTCTCCCTACAAGAAATGTGGATGCTCTTGATGCTAGAGACAATAATAATATTGTTGAAGGTCCTAAACCTTCTAACATGGATTCTATTGTAAATTTAATTATATTTTTGTAGTAGGTTTGTGTACTAGTTTTGATTATTGTTAAAGTGCTTTTGTTAAAGAATTATTGTTTGACACACTTGTATTGCTGGGCTACATCTTTTTTGTGATGCAAGAGAAGGCTAGGAAAAAGAAGAAAAAAATGCAAAAGAAGCCTAACATAGAGCTAAATGAGATAAATCTATCTCAATCTGCCCCAACTACAGAGGTAAATGGATACACTCTAATTAGGTTTCTTTGAAAGAAAATATGCACTTTTAGAGACTTTATTTGAACCCTATATTGTTTTTACAAATTAAAGAAAATGATCCTTCAGGCTCCAAGGACTCATCACCCAACTGTACCTCCAATCTTTAGGTCCAAACAGAGTGTCAAAAGACCTACACCTCCTCTAGTGCAACCCAATCAAGTTGCTGATAATGCCCAGGCCCAACCAAGAAACTCTCCTGAAGTAATCTCTAATGAAACTTTAGCAACAATTAACAGTGGGACCTCAACAAGGCTGTTCAAGTTTATTCCAACTCTAGGCACCAAGCCTACATCAAAGAAGTAGTGAAACAACCAACTATATTGATACATGTTATTGGATGATGTATTGATTTTTGTTGGATTTTGAGTGTAGTGTATACTATTTTGGTAAACATCATGATGAGGTACTAGTTTCAAGTAAACAAAACACTTGTGTGCCTCTTTTGATGCAACAATTTTTAGTTTATGTCTTAGGTTTAAGTTAAGAAAACACTCGTGGTTTGATGTATTAATCTTTTGTTATGACAAACTTGTGTATTTAAGTTATTAACTTCAATTCAGTGTTTGGTAATGACATAATCCAAAACAATAATATTTTGCTATTATTTCAAATTCTAACAAAACTGCAGGAAATATATTAAGCATCTCTAAATATAGCACCATAACAAAGGTTGTATTCATATGAACTAGGAATTTCAACCATAATACAAAATGCAATAGTTACTTTTGCCTTCTATTTACATAATTTTACTTCCTAAACCAAAGTCACATTTTTTCTCAGTTTAATCCACTAAATTAAATATTAAAAAAATTATAATTATAACTACAATTCCAAGCAAGAATGTGGTCAGAGCCCTGCATTTAGTGTTGTTTTCAATTTTTTCGAATATCCTACTTGGCCATCATCGCTTCCAAAGATTCCAACCTTTCCTCCATCTTCTTCAGATGATCAATCACTCCATTTTTATTGCTATTAGCTTTAGCTGTATAAGAACCAAAGTATTTGTCTAGCCAAGCAAAGTATTTGTAATATGGAGTTCTGGTCTACAAATAATAACACTTCTTATTAATGGCAACAAATTTTGAAATACAAAGACAATCAAGAATGTTTACCTTAAAATAAGAGCAACCCAAAAAATTCTATTTTAATTTCCTATAGTGTTAGATTCAACAAGATTGTATAAGTGCCACAGTAATATATGGGTGCTATGAATCTTTTGTTACTCTGGTTCGTCCTTCTACCCATACTCCCCCAGTTAAACTTATTGTTGCACTCGAGTTCAAATTGTTGCCAAGTGTATTGTATTCACCTATGATTTGTGAGCACGAATCTTTCTTTTTTTTTCTCTATCCATAATCTTATTCAATAGAAATTTGTGCTTCAACTCTACACGCAATGAAGAGGGAAGAAAAATCCTAAAGAACTTTGAACAAGGTAATGAAAGCCTACAAGAAGAATGACAGTGTTTTGTCAAAGGTTGAGGGGGTGATTTGTCCCTATTAGAACGGAGACAAACCCACGTGGACACGTTACCTGATATGTTAGCATGTGACCTATTGCCAACCGGTTGCAGGGACTAGATTGAACAAATAAGAAAGTGATTGGGACTGATTTGTGTTTTTGTAATTGATAGGGGCGCACTATCCATCGGATAAATGGTTAGGGATTGAAAATGACTTTTACTCTACAATTTTTTACACTTTTATCCCTAATTACTTTTTAAAATACTAATCTTATCCTAAACCATAAATCCTCCGTCGTCGCTATTCTCTTTGTCAATGTCGTTTCTCTTTTTCACTGCTAACTTTGTCACTGCCATCATCCTTTCTTACGCCTTCTTTTCTTCCTCTCTTTCACCCTCTTTCTACCATTGAGAAGAAGGGAGAAGAAACAAATGAATGGGAGTGGGATGTGACCGTGTGAGAAAGACAGAGAAAGTGTGGGTATGTAGCTGAGGGTGGAGAATTGAAATCCTAATTCCTTTCTTTAGGCATTTATATCGTTGGTAAAATTATTAGAATACCCTTGAAAAAACAGCACTGGAGTCCTACTGGACCAGCTCGCCCCGTGCTTGTCATAGCCCGTGAGTTCAACGATGTGGATTTAGCATGCTTTTTCAAATTGGCAGGTTCATAATCTCACATCAACCTGTTTTTTTTGGTAATTTTAGCCGATTGACCCAGCAAATTTAACCTATTTTGCCACCTTTATAATTAAATGAATGCATGTGTAAAAAAATTTACATTATTACGTCATTAAAATTAAACTCTATAAAATCTTGCAAATTTTTTAAAATTCAAATCCAGAATTTTACCCAAGGTACTCCAACAAGAAGGAAGTTATATTCTGGATTTAGCAAAAGGTTAAAATAACAAAGTTATTGAAAAAAGTAATCTCTGTTTATGAATTTAATTTTGATGTACTATCAGTAGAAAGTAATTTTATACGTACATCTAATTATATAACATTATATCAACAAAAATAACTATTTTTTATATTGACCATGTAAATAATCATTCAAAAGAACAGATATAATTACACAACTATATAAACATTTTATAATGTATCAAAATTAATATTTTTATAGGTTTAATTTCTTTTGTTTTCTTCTTACAACGAATCGATTATTAGTTATTACCCTGATTTAATGGTCCTATACATGTGGGTTCACAAGTAGTGTAAGACCAACAAAATCACATGATGCTGATTGGCAATGCAAGCATCTTCACATTTTACACGCCGAAGAGTGGTTAGGTACCTCGCAACACCTTTAGTTAGAGAAGGGTAACCTGTCAAAATAATTAAAAGTACTTGTTCAAAATGTAACTAGAAATTGAATCACATTTTTATAGAACTAAATGGTAAAATAGAATAATATCACTGGAACTTCCTATGAAGATGACACAGTTAATTAACAGAAAAATATTCGATTCATCAGTTAAAGTTAGATTAAGAAAGAAAAAAAAAATAGATCAATTAATAATTACTCATAAAAAATAAATCAAATATTTTTTCGGTTAATAATTACTTTTATTTTTGTAAAAGATCTTTTAAAAAAATATCATTTAAAAATTAATTTTTTTTTAAATAATGCCCAAACAACTTTTTATTTAACACACAGATGATTTTAATATCAAGTGGTGATTTTAAAAAAATAATTGTATTTAATCATATTTAAATAGCATATTTATTTTTAACAACTTTTCATTTAATCATATTTATTTTTAGTATCAAGTGGTGATTTTAAAAAAATAATTGTATTTAATTTGTTGATATAGCATATATAATTAAGCACATGTATGTGATGTCACTCTCTGTGTATGTATAAAATTAAAGACGGTTTATTCCGAAGTTGAGGGCATGCATGGCAGTGCCATATATTAATAATACTTACCCTAACTTGAGAGAAGTGTCTGATGAATCATCCTCTGGAGGAAGGTTACTGCTGCAACTGCTAATGTTATTCATAGATTCTATGAATGAGGTACCTTCCTCATCATTATTATTATTATTATTATTATTATTAATATTGTTATCATTCCCATCAGTAGTATCATCCAAATCCAACAGAAATGGAGGATTATTTTTCCCTTTTCGCAGAACAGCCACCTGCATAGATATTACCTCATCGCATTATTATTAACTTCATAAACCTCAGGGAAAATAAAACTAAATCAATGGGGTTCATATAAAGTGTTATGCAAGAATACTATATGTATATTTATTATATATATATATTTAATGTAAATTTTGAGTGAGATTAAATGATTTTATTACCTTTTGCTTTAACTGCTTGTTCTCCTCTTCCAACGTAATCCCCTTTCAATTGTTTACGAAGTTCAGGAATGCGCGAACACCCCCACAAAATGATAATAAGAAAAAAAAGGAGGCTACCATTCTCAGAGAAATAATCTAAGATGTTTTTATTTGTTATTATATTAAGTTCATTTATAATTATCATGAAGGAAGCTATCAACGAGTACTGAACAAACCTTATTCTGAAGTTGCAAAATCTCACCCATAATCCGCTTCTCCTGACCAAATGTGATTGCATCGTTATTATTAAAGTTTAGTTAACATATCATCTAATAAAAATACATATTAAAATTATTAATTGAAAAAAAATATGAAAAATATGGAAAAATTTAAATTTTTAGTGCATTTCTTATGTATTTATCAAAAGAAAAAATTTAAAAATTTTTAAAATAATAAAATCAACATGTTACTGTTTTTTTTATTATTATTTATTGTCATCACGATGATTATTACCTTCATGCGAATGACACGATCGAGTCCTGTTTCAAGTGTTTTCTCCAAGTTCTGCAAGCCCCTCAAGTCTAATCCTTCAAGATCCTCACCATCCATCCTCCTAATTTATCCATATGTAAAATTAAACAACACTTCTATCATATTTTAATCTTTTTTAATTTTATTTCAATGAGATTGAATATATAAATATATGCACCTTAGTTCTTGAGTTCGTTTTGCAACTTCCTCACATAACTTGGCGCTATCCTCAATCTGCAACGGGAAATCGTAGAACCGGTAACTACTAAGTTGTTAATTAATAGTTTTATCAACTGGAATTTATGGAACCGATCCAAAGCCTAGAAAGAATCAACCTACTAATGGATATGAAAAATTATTTGGAGTCCTACAAATTTTATCTTTTCAATATTTAAATTTTTATTCTTTTAAATATTAAGAGGATAATTAAAAAGATGAATTAAGACTCCTAATTATTACTTAAGGATTATAATTATACGCGTCTAAAGTGCAAGGTATGTTATGTTACAAAAATTGATCAAAATTGGTACAAAAATAAAAAATCATCAATATCTATAGTTCATATCATATACATGTGCATGGACGTATATAACTAAATTAGTATGACTTTCTGATTAATTATATGCTTTCATATAAAACCGGATAAATATTAATAATAGAGACATATAAGTCAAAAATAGATCAGATATTCATTAATAAACCTAGCTAATTGAGAATTTATTCCTATACCTGCAGGTTCGGAAGTCTTTCCAATTTGTTGATGTCATGAAAGTGCCCATTATTATACCTTTTAATTGTGTCGTCCAAACTTTTTCAATTCAAAACAAAATGAGAGACAAAGGTTAGCCAGAACAGGCCAGAAGTAGCAGCCATCAGTCACCATAAACTTAATATTGATCCATTTTTGAAGAAGAAAACATTATGCATGATGGAAAATATATATTTGATTAATAATCCCTAAGTCTCTCATGTCTGATGACCCGCAATTTCAGATTATCAACAATATATATATCCAATTTTTCATTGCAATTGCTGCCCCTAATGTTACCAACTAAATAAACATAAATGTATGTCCTCATCATACCACATGCTAGCTAGGTTAATAAATTGTGCATACGGTGAAAAAATAAAAAATTCCTCACGAACATGAATAATGTAGCCATGAAAGTTATAATTCATTATTTATAAATTTAATTTTTATACCATATCAATACCAGTGTAAAGTTTTGATTTGATAGTGTAAGATATAAAAAAAATGTATTATAAATTATCACATTAATAAAAGCATGTAATTTTTAAATTTACTATTTACAAATTTATCTAAGTATATAAATTTAATTAAATAATTATATAAAAAATTTATATTATTAATACATTAAAATTAAAATCTTATTTTATTTTATTATATCAACGGAAGTCAAATAATAATTAGAAAAAGCATGAAATATATAAAAAAATATCTTATATAATATAAAAGGTGGTACATTGGAATATATATATATGTTACATTTAAACTAGTTAGTGCCTCTATATTTATAATATCTTCTTAATTTTTTTAATTAAAGTTATCTTTAGCTACTGTCAACCATTAATTTCTTTTAAAAATTTAGACTGAAAAAAAATAATATAAATAGTTATATTAAGGATTAAGTACGATTTTGGTTCTAAGATAGGGGTTGAAAATTTTTTTGTCCTCAACATTTTTTTGCTTATAAAATCGTCCTTAAAGTTCAGCCTAATTTTAAAATCGTCCTTCGTACTAAAATACCCTTCTCTTCTTCTTCACACAATCAAATAATTTTCAAACAATTCTAGCAGCAATTTTCAGCAATTCGGACAAAACAACAAATTATGTATACAGTTAACCATTTTCAAATAATTCCAACAGCAGTTATAGCAAATCAACAATTTCAACGCTTTCAGTTCAAATGAATTTAGCAGCAACTTTCAGCAATTCAATTCAAACCAAACACTTTTAAGCATTCTCAAAACCTACTAACCTAAGCTAATTCTATCATATCCACCTAAAATTCACTAACAGAAAATCAAAATCCAACTAAACTAATCCAGAATCAAATCAAGGAACTAAGACTAACTAAAAACAAAAATTGAAAGCAAAATGATAACCTGAATTATGAAAATAGAAAATACAAAAGAAGGGACAGGGGAGACAGTGGTGTCGCAGCAGCAATGACAGAGAAGCAGGGGTAGTGCAGCAACAGGTGGAGAGTCGGCGGTCTGGACATGACGTGAAGGAGCTGGAGCTGCCGTCAGTTCTAGTGTTTTGGTGACTCTGGGTCCTTCTGTGACAGGGATTGAGGGAGGCAGGGACGAGATGACGCAAACGATGCTGGGTGGAGATGGTGGTTCGTGGAGGTGAATTAAAAAGAAGGAAGAACCATGGCGTTGCTAGGGTTAATGCGAAGGGGAGAAGAGGGAAGAGGGTCGCGGTGGAAGTGAGGCTACGGACAGTGAGGAAGAAGGGCTCCACATTACTGTGCGATGGTGAAGCAAGGGAGGCTCGCCGGCGGTGAGCTCTGGTTCGAGGAGGTCCGGACAAGGAAGAAGAGAAGGAGGGAAAAGAGTCGGGGTGGTTCTGGGGTTAGCGTGAAGGTGATGGTTGCGAGGATAGTCGGATGAGGAGCAGAGGCGGCGACGAGGACCGAACGACGAAGAGTAGCGACAGTGGCTCTTCCCCTTCCCTTTTCCCTCTTCTTTCCTGAACCAACTCCCCCAAGCATGATTCTCTTCCCCCTTTTTCTCTTTATCCGTTTTTTTATATATTTTTATTTTTTTTGTTAGGAATATTTTTGAAATAAAAATAAAAAATTTGATAAAAAAAAGACAATTTTAAAACTAAGTTAAATTTTAAGAATAATTTTATAAACAAAAAAAAAGTTGAGAACGGAAAAAATTTTCAGCCCCTATCTTAAAGACCAAAATCATACTTAACCGTTATATTAATCTCTAATATGCCCCTCAAGTAAGTGTCTTGAGTTTATTTGATTTTTTTCATAAATTTTTTTTTTTGTTTATTTACCTTATGCTTTTTTTTTCTGTTCTAGAATTTACTAAGATTCCAAACTTTTCAG
>NC_029779.3:14244646-14245016 GCF_000817695.3 Arachis duranensis
TTATTTCTCCCAAAAATTTAAATAAATAGAAAGAACCAAATAATAGTAGTTATAATTCTAACATCATAACATGCCCTTTTAAATAAGATTTTTTTTTTGTTTGTTTAAACTTTTTGTATAGACTATTTTATTTTTATCTAATCCTATTTTTTTAATTTAATAAAAATTAAACTTTTTTACCGTAGAAGTTCTGATAGTTAAAAAGCTTAAATTTTTAGAAATAATGCCATCATTAAGACATGTTTCTTTTTTATGTTTTGCCTCAATACTAATCAACACTCTTTAAATATATATCCCGTACAATCGTTATTGTATCTAAAGCCCTAATTAGGATTTCCTAAATCCGAAGATGAACATTTTTTCGAAGAAT
>NC_029779.3:14245058-14245759 GCF_000817695.3 Arachis duranensis
AATGTTAAGAAGACAAAAAAAAAAGAAATAGACAGAATTTATCTTATTTAACAATTATTAATTATTATAATAATAAATAAATATTAAATAAAATAAATTATAATTATTTTTGGTTGATTTTCTCTGACTACTAAACATTTTCAGTCCCATATATATACTAATGACAGTGCCTGCATCTTTGAATGGAAAAAAAGTACATATAAATTAAACTTCACAAAACATACATAGATTATGTATGTATGTGCCACAGTATGGTCAATTAATAACAGTTTATTTATATTGATCTCCTCACATTATTCTCAATTCCTGTGCATACAGTGTAGTACTCAATGTTCAACCTAATATATATGTCTCTGTGTGGGTTCAACAAGGAGATCAGAGAAATGATAAGAACATAGAAAATAGTAGTTAGATTGAAAACTCAGAAAAGTTATAGTTTACTCCATTTAGTACATCTTCCAATCAAATCAAATATACAGTGCGTACATACTAATTATTACGGTCCTGCGATAGTAATAGGTAGAGATATAACTATTTCTATTCAAAAAAATTTCAAGTGCAGCAAAAATTTAGATATTTTAATTATTTTAACGGTTAATTTTAATTAATATATATTATATATATTTTTTATAATTTAAATCAATAATTAAAATAATTAAAATATTAGTATTTTAAATATATTTAAAAATTTTTTTATTTCA
>NC_029779.3:14245935-14246654 GCF_000817695.3 Arachis duranensis
ATATACCCCCCATTATTTAATTTCCTGATTAATAATAAGCTCAAGGTAATTAAATTTAACAAATTTATATTATTGAGCAAATTTAAATTAAGAAGTATGTGATTCGAGATATGTTAAACAATATAATAATCTTATTAAATGTATATTAATTATCTAAATTTTACTAATAATAATAAGAGCGTACCTGGAACTGGCATAATGAAAGAGCTTGCCGGTAGCTGAGAAAACAATGAGAGCAAGCTCAGCATCACAAAGCACAGAAAGCTCATGAGCCTTCTTCAACAGCCCTCTCCTCCTCTTCGAAAACGTTACCTGCCTTGCCGCTACGTTATCGATCTTCTTTATCTTTATCTTCGTCCTCGTCATCGATCGATCGAACTTTCTGCACAAACAGAAATTTAGGGGGAAAAAACCCTAAAATTTGAAGAAAGAAAACCCTAGCTAGGTAGGTAACGAAAAACAACAGTACCAATAGTAGTTCTATCTCTTCAGATCTGACTAAAACGGAGAGACCGAAGGGGAAAAATTGAAAGTATGTAGCAGTTGAGGCAGCAAATTAAAAAAGTGAATTAACAAAGCAAGCTAATTAAGCTTTTGAGGACTATATAATTAATAATAACTACTTGAGTATCCCATAGCTAAATAGATAGATGAACCACACTACTTCTCCAACATTAATTTGATCGATCTATCCATATATGGAAATAAAACTGAACGAG
>NC_029779.3:14246777-14263495 GCF_000817695.3 Arachis duranensis
AGCATTCCCTTTATAGATAAACGATGAACACTTTCCTATTCCGTTTTCTAATTTATTTTTCCTAAATTATATATATTCTATATTATTCTCTTCTTTATTACACATATACAGTCCTTTCATCATTTCCAAGAAATTTTTTATTTTTTAAGTGAATTGTAAAATATTTTTGACATTTTTAGATATATATATCTTTTAAAAAAAAAAAGTCTAGGGGTCAACAATTTTTGTATTTTTTGGCCAGCACTTAACTATCAAAACAAAAGTAATAGATCTTCTACCATTAGATACCATTAGATATAATTTTATACCATTAAAAACATTATTAATGGTCAATTAATGGTTACAAAACACTACTCTAACATTTCTCTTTAAAAAAATATAAACATAAATTTGTAATTTTTTTATTTTTTATTCAACTACACTCTTATTAATTTATCAAAAAATATTAAAAAGAATTGAGAATCAATAATTTTTTAGTAGTTTTGAACTTTTGATAATAATTTGAATAGCATAAATACTAAATTATTTTTAATAAATAAATTTTATTAATTTATGTGTGTATTCAAAAATAAAATAAATCTTAATTTTTTTAAATGTACTTCTTTTATTTTAGAATACAAACAAATAAACCCTATATAAATGTTACATAAATCTACAAAAATATAGTAACGTTATGTTTAATTTGACTCTCTTAGAAGTTTTTTTCCTATCTCGATCTATTACACCGGGTGTTGGTCTCTTAGAAGTAATCTTATGCTAATTTTATAGTTTTTTACTTAAAAATGTATGTGAGTTAGTTAATTATTAGAACATCGTTATTATTATTGTTTGGTTTTACAAAAATGCTTTGTGGAGGGGTTACTTTTCGTACACATGATAATAACCATACATATATATACCACAGGTTGTCTGACATGGATGGATGCAATAATGGCATCACCTCTCAATATTTTGAGTTTTTTTACTACTATTGTATGTACGATGTGGATTAATCAATTTTTAATTAGCTCCACGTGACAACTTGTACTTGTTTACCTCTCCCAGTATATACTTATATAGTTTAGTACCATGTCTCCCAAATTGAGTTATCTCAGGATGATGTTTGGATTAAAGAATTTATTATATGGAATATGTTTTTCATTAACAATTTCGGAAATTAATTTTATTATGGAGAGTGAGTTAGTGTAGGACCATGATATAGAGAGTAGGGGAGTTTTATCGATCTGTGGTGTCAACCACAGAGTAATCGAATCATACAAGTGGTAGCAAGTAAATTGGATCGTGCGAGTTTCGCCTGCAAAACGGACTTTTCGAGTTGTCTAACCCCAAACCACGAGTTGCATGCGTGTGGCTCCCCAGCAATGGTACCCTTTAACCCTACAAACCCCTTCATTGCATGTGTACCCAGGAACTTGAGTCACTTTCCTTCTTGACTTCCTTTTCCACCCAGCATCCATACCTCCATTTTCTTCCTCCATGAACACTTGTTATTACATCCATTTGAGGGAAAAAAATTAAAATGTCCAAAAAATCAAAATTCAGAAATGTTAATTATTTAGAACTTTACATTGTAAAATATCTTAGCTATTCTGATTATGTAAGTTTATTTATTAAATTCTTTTTATATTTCAGAATTATAATTATTATTTTTAGAAATTTAATTATATTTATTGTTGTTAGAAGTTGAACTAAAGAAGATATATGTGACTTAGTATATAATTTTATTGATAGAAATTTAGAAATAAATATTTAAATAAGGTGTAAATGTAGTTGATTTTTGTTTAGAATTGTTTGTAATATAATAAATTATTAAAATTTTTCATATGTATATATATACACACAACTCGGACCCAGCCAGTTGTTTAACCTAATTAAAAACAATATATTATAATAAGATCGGACCATCGAATTTCATTTAAAGAAAATAAAAAAGATTTATTCATGCACAACTCGCAGGATCCGATAAATTTTATGTAAATTTTAGATCTTTCCTTTATGCAAAATAAACTCTCTGATTTGCTTACAAAATTTTAACAACAATGAAATCAAATGGTTTGATTTTTTAACACTAAATTTGAACAAAAATTATCCCACAAATTAATCTAACACCTCTATCATTCATAACCATGCACAACACATTCATAACAAAAAAATCAGCTTAACAATTTTTATTTTATTTTTTCCCGAAAGGTATTCCCCACGTATATGGGAATTAGCATATATTTTGATTTGTTGTTCAGTATGAACTATAGCTGTTTCATTGTTCATGGTAAATTATAATTCGACTTAATTATTATTTATTTTTAGTTTATAATTAATAATTTTATTAATTATTATTGCTAATTTAATTTTCAAACGGTTATAATAATAATATGATTCATATCCACATTCTTAAAACTTTGACCAGTTATATGTTGAAGAAATATTACCAACACAGATTTTTTTTTTAAAAACAATTGTAACCAACAAATATATAAATAGAAATAACAATTAAATGGAAGATAATTTTTGAATATATAAAAGTTGGACACTAATTCAAGTTTTTTACAAAATAGATTTTTTTAATAGAAATTTTTTATATATAAAAATAGTCTAACGGCACTTACAAATCAAATAGAAGACATTAGGTATAATTCTTAATAAGTCTTAAGTACTAAATTCGTCTCTAAAGTTTAGAGCAAAAATTAAATTCGTCTCCGACTTTTTTTGTTATTAAAATCATCCCGACATTCAGAAACACTTTAAAATCATCCTCCAGTGCATTAAAAAAATTTTAATGACAATTTTGCCCCTAAACCCTTTGACGCTTCTTTTTTATTCCCGCGAAAGGGCTTCATTGTCTGAGTAATGTTACACAAGGAAAAACTGATCATTTACCTTCAATGATGCCCTAAGAGATTCGTGGTCGCCTGAGGAGTAGCGTTACTGCATTTGGATTGCGTGGTATTTGTTGATTTACAAATACTAGTTGGGTGTGATTTATAGTTTTTTGTTTTTTCGTTTTAGGGGATGGGAACCTTTAACCTGACCGTCTACCATGGTGGTCGATTTGGATATGACAATAGTACATTGGAGTATATAGGGGGCAAAGGACAGTGATCGAAGATGTTGATAGGAATTGTTGGTTTGTTTTTGAGGCATTTGTTGAAGTGTGACAGTTTGGATACACAAAAGAAAACATTTAAGCTTTCTGGTATAAGGACCCAAGTTCTGAATGGTTAGAGAAGGATCTGAAGTTATTTGCGGGAGACCGAGATGCCATTGAGATGTGTAGAATAGCGGAGCTGAGGGGTCATGTTGGGCTTTTTATGGTCCATAAGGTTGAGGATGCTGAAGAATTTTCTAAAGTAGGGTTTCTTGATGTTGGAGGATAGGGTGAACAGGGTTAGGAGGCGGAAAGGGACAATACTGAAGAGTTACATAATCAGAATCAGTTGGTGATTTTTGAGGGTGAACAGGGTCAGGAGGTGGAAAGGGATAATGCGGAGCAGGTTAACGAGGGAGATAAATTGAACCCAGATGAACAGGTTAAATCGAATAGTGATGATGATAGCAATGATGAAGATTTCATTCCATCTGATGTTGAGGTTGACAGTGCAGATGATGTGATGTTTACAGATAGTGAAGATGAGTACGATGATGAGAGCGAATTTGAGGAAGTAAGAGGTGCTACGGATGGTGATCGGGTTGATGAAGGCAAAGGGGTTGCACGAGGTGATTCAGTGATGAGGAAGGGTTTAATAGTGATGAAGTGGATGTGGATTATGAAGTTGGTGGTGGTTCAGAGAAAGAGGACAGCCAGGATGATGATAACAATGAAGCTACTCGATATCCGATACATAAAGTTGTGAAAGACATAACGAGTTACAAATGGCAAGTTGGAACTGTATATGCTTCAAAGGAGGAATTCAAGGACACTGTAACAGCCTATGCAGTGCAAACAAGAAGGGGACTGAGGTATGCCAAGCTTGACTTGGTTAGAGTGAGTGCTGTTTGTCAAGAGGGTTGTTCTTTTTGGTTATACGCAGTAAAAATGAGTGAGGAAGAGACTTGGCAGCTTAGGTTGATGAACCTTAAGCATATTTGTGGCCAGTCACATAGGGTTGGGATAATGCATACTGGTTGGCTGAGTAGAGCATTTAGGAATAAAGTGGAATGTAAACCAAAGGTAAAGATAAAAGACCTGGTCAACAAGGCACAGAGGAAATAGAATCTGACAGTGACAACATCAATGGCAGCTAGGTCTAGACAAGCTGCACTGGATGTGTCATCAGTGACGTTCAAGGTACAGAAGTCCCCTTATTTTGAGGTTGAGGACCAGCACCAGGGGTTAAACAATTTTTGCATATTTCAAAGGGTATATGTGTGTCTAGCTGCTTGCAAGAAGAGCTTTCTATAGTGTAGGAGGTTTATTAGGTTGGATGGGTGTTTTCTCAAGACACCTCAAGGAGGGCAGTTGTTGACAGCGATAGGGTGGGATCCTAATGATCAAATGCTTCCAATTGCGTATGCCGTTGTGGAGGCAGAAAATAAAGACACTTAGAAGTGGTTTCTCCGACTGCTAATTGATGATTTTGGAACTGAGATAATTGGGAGATCAACCTTCATGTCTGATCAGCAGAAGGTAAATAGTTATCTAATCAATTAAAATCTGTTTATTGATAATTTTAATTTCTATTTATTGAATCTTATATCTTTTATTGAAACAATTATTGTTATATCACATAATTTTACCTGCTCTATTAGGGTCTCCTGCCTGCCTTCGATGAAGTCATCCCAGGTGTAGACCATAGGTTCTGTGTCTGCCATCTTTACAGTAACTTCAGGAAGAAATATTCTGAACTACACTTAAAGCAGTTGATGTGGAGGTGTGCAAAGGTTACACACTGGAAGGAATGGGAGAAAGAGATGCAAGTCATCAGGCAGATCAATGTGAAGGTGTACAGACATCTGAATGCTATTCCTCCAAGATTTTGGAGCAGGTCCAGGTTTAATTTTTATTCTAAATGTGACACTCTTGTAAACAACATATGTGAGAGCTTTAATGGTGCAATAGTAAAGTCTAGAGATAAGCCTATAGTTACAATGTTAGAGGACATTAGAGTTTATTTGATGAGTAGATGGGCTGTTAATAGAGAAAGAATTAAAAATTTTAATAGTACAGTTTTACCTCGCATTAGATGAAGCTAGATAGGAGAGGCAGATCAACTGGTGAGTGGAGGCCTTAATGGTCTGCTACACAAACATATGAGGTTGTTAATGGGTTGAATAAATTTGTTGTTGATCTATTTGCTAATGAGAGTCCTAGTAGGAAGTGGCAGCTTAGTGGTATTCCTTGCACACATGCCATAAGCTGCATCAATTTTAAGGGCCTTGACATAGATGCATTTGTTGATGACTGCTACAAGAAGTCTGCATATGTCAAGTGCTATGATTCGGTGATCAATCCTCTAAATGATCCAGAATTGTGGGAGATGACCAACTTTGATGATGTCATGCCACCTTCTTATCGAAAGCCTAGCCACAGACTCGTCAAGAAGAGGAAGAGAGGACCAAATGAAGCTTCGAACAGCAGCCAGTCCCACTTGTCTATGAGGGGACAGATTCAGAGGTGCTCAAACTGTGGTGAATCCGGACACAAGAGGGGAGGATGCAAGAAGCCATCCCTGGATGTAAGTGTGTTTACAACATGTATGTTAGGGTTACAATTGAATTGTTCATCAACTGAATTTTTTAATGTGTTTCAGGCCCAACAGCCTAGGCATGCTGCTGTCAAGAGAACTAAAGGAGGGAGGAAGCCTTCATCTAGCACACCCTTAACCAGGTCTAAGGCATCATCACAGCCTGTTATACAATTTGCAAGTAGAGGTAGGAGGAGGTCTACCAGGTCTAAAGCATCATCATAGCCCCAACCAACCACCACCTCATCTAGACCCAAGTCAACCCATTCCAAGTCCAAGTCCACATCACCATCACCTAGGCCCAACACACCACCAACAGGTACTCTCCACCGAAGGCCCAAGATAAAGCCCATCAGAAGCACCACACAGTAACCACTAGCACCAAAAGAGAAGGATGCATCTAGCTCGAGCCAACCAGCCAGGATTGTCTCCTTTAGTCACAGAATTCTACTTCATGTATCTCCAAGAAAGTTGAGGCTCATGGCAAAACTTTCACCAAGACTTTGGAAAAAATTTTAGACTTTTGTGAAAATTTTAGTTTTGTGTTGTTATTAATGTACTGTTGACTTGAGTAGACACAATGTTTGTGACACTTTTTTTTGTTTGTTTGAAACTTACACAACATGGTTTATGCTTCATCTTTCTTAGATAGCAACAGAGTTGCACTAGGTTTCTGGATTTCATAGGTATCCAGCTTTTGTTGTTGTTTCCCTAAGCCTAAAAATTATATTTTGATCTGAGTCCATGTAATGGAATTGATGGTGACTGAAGTTTTTACCTTTTGGTGTTATTTTTCTATGCTTATTAATGAATTACACATAGTTGTGTTCTGCCTAATATGCTTCTGGTTATGTTTAATGAATTTCGACAACTCTTCATTAACAATTCCAGGCTAACAGATAAATTTTCCTTTCCAATTAATTGTCAAATTACAAGGACAGCAGTTCACTCACATAATTAATCACCAAAATCCTAAATCAAACTCACATGTTCATTCAAGACCCTCACAGTACAACTCAATTTACAAAACTCATACACACACAAACAAATCTAAAGTGAACCCTAAATTATGCCCTAATTTCATTAACCATACTTCAATAGCATCACACATGCTACCCCCTGCCTCTGATTCAACCAAATCTGCGACCAGAAGAAAAATAAACCAATCCATCCAACCGTCCCCAACACTGCAACAACCTTGAACTTCCACTCAACATCCCTGCCTCACTTTTGTTTTCAGGACCGCAACTTTTCTCTTCATCCTTGCAACATGAAGATCCTCATTCTTTGCTTCTGGGTCTGTCTATCAGAAGAACTCACACTCCTCTTGGATCTGCTGCATCCCACCAGAGTTAGTGCTCAGAACAAACAATACATTGCCATCAACCACCAACAAAAACTTAAAACACGAATCTCATAGTAGACACACCCCCAAAATCGTCGTTCAGGGTTGTTCTTCGTTTCCGAAATCCTTAGCACGGGTCTCTCCCCATGCCCACAAAGAAGCTTCCTCTTCTACGCAGACGACTGACTCCGAGACGACCGTGAGCTTTCGGCAGCCATGGCTCCACTCACCTTCGCGAACCCTAGTCGCTGCTCTGTTACGTTGGTTAGGGATGAGTACTTTGATTTAATCCCAACCCTCCCCAACTAAGAATTTATAAAAATAAATAAATAAATAAATAAATAAATAAATAAATAAACTTTATTCATTAAAAGCTCCAACTGACAGTAACAGCTAAAAGGACAAAAGTGTCCAAAAATTTTGTTTTATGGAGGGGAGGATGACTTTAAAGCATTTCTGAGCGTTGGGGATGATTTTAATAACAAAAAAGGTTCGGGACGAATTTGATTTTCACCCCAGACCTTAGGGACAAATTTAGTACTTAACCCTTCTTAAAATGAAAGTAAATATTTTTTATATTGAACTATATGTTGAAAGTGCATATTTCAGAGAATCTTAATATGTAGAATAAAAGAATTTGAATCTCTTTTATTTCTAAATCTACATCTACACAGAGGTGTTGCAACATAATAAAATGTCTTTTCTATTTTTCTAAATATATTTAAACATTTTTTTTGGTTTGAGAATATTTTCATAACCAATAAATTTTTCTCAACTTAACTTTCTTCTGTATCTCAGATATTTGAATTTTGCATCAAATTACTAATAAAAGAGGATTGATACATTATAAAAGGAGAAAAATTAACCACAAATAAATTATTGAGAATCTAAATCTTAAAAGAAAAAACTAAAAAAATATATTTAGATAAAAAATAGAAATAATAGAAACAAAAAAAGGAAGAGAAAAGAGAAAGAAATGGCTAAGGAAAAGATAGGTGGAGAATGAAAGAAAAAAAGGAAGAAAGGGAAGGAATAGAGAATAGGAGACAAAACTATAACTAGAAAAAAGAGAGAGAAAAAAGGAAAAAGGTAGGAAAAAAAAGAAAGAAAAGAGCATGTGAATGGAGAAAGGGAGAGAAAAGAGGAAAGAGGAAAAAAAGAATATTTTTTTACTGAAGAAACAAACTTTCATTTATAAAAAAGGCAAACAACACTTATAAATAATAGAGAAAAACTTAGTTCTATAATTAAAAGATAAGATAAATATCTTCTATGTTGAAGTATAAATTGGGAGGAGGCACAATGTTTGATTACAAAGAATCTTAAATGATAGAAATCGAGACAAATTTGAATCTCTCTTGTTTCTAAAATTATACAAATATGCTGCAACATAGTTGGATATTTTGTCTTCTTCTCAATTTAGATCTGAACATTTTTTTGATCTGTAAGCATCTTCATGGAAAGAAAATTTCTCTCTAAATCTCATTCTCTCAAATCTGAAGATCTGCCACAATTAAGACACCAATAAAAGAGAATGCCATAAAAGAGAAGAATATTAACCACTAGAGGTTTATCTTTAAAAAAGAGACTGAAATCATAAACAGAGATAAGAAAAAAAAGAGTAGAAAGAAAAAGATGGAACAAAAAAACAACAATGAGTTAGGAAAAGAAGAAAGAAAATGAGGTGGATGAAAAGTAAAAACCTTTAAAATAGATATTAAAAATGCCAAAAAGACATAAAAGAAGAAGGGAGGGGACAGAGGTGATAAGAAAGAACATGAGAGATAGGAGAAAGAAGGTAAAAAAGGAAGAGACTTAAGGGAGAGTGGAGGGCCACCGCTGCCAAGGTAAGGGCGGCAGCGGCAGCCCTCCCACAACAGTTGATTGTGTGTTACTAGAAGAGAGAAAAGAGTTTTTTACAACAGAGAGAGAAGAGTGGGTAATGATGTATTTAGTACTACTCTAAGAACATCCACAACGGTAAAAAAATGGAAGCCCTTTTCACTATTTGCTTAACAAAAAAGAATAACCCAACATTGGAGGTCTAAATTCTTTTACATTGATCGAGACATTTGGAAATCCATAAAAAAAAAAAATATATATATATATATATAATATTTTTGAAGCTCAAATTCTTTTGATATTTTTTTGTTCAAAAAATAGATCCAAACAAATTCAACTATTTTTTTAATTATTTACAAAAAAAATTCAAAATTCAAATACCTAACAATCTCAATCTTTAAATTCTCAAATTTCAAAACAAAACTTTACACTACCAAATATATTTCAAAGTCTAAATCCACAAAATTTGTCTAATTTTAATTTTCAAGGTTCCTTATAATAATAATCAATTTTCTGTGTTCCAACCATATAATGAAAATTTACACATACCACATTATCCATTTTCATCCATATTTAACCTCTCTATCGAAAATGTTATTCCAACATCTTTATCGTTTCTAACTCAATTTAGTGCATCGAGACATGACTCATTTAGTATTAATGGCTCTTCTAATACATTCTCTTAAATTTCGATACATTCTAATCCGAATTCGTAATATTCAGATTTTGCCAACTCTCGTGAATTAGATGCTATCAACTTCAATGATATTGAAATTAAAAAACGTAAACAAGATAGGAATCAACACTGGCAATGAAAAGATGATGAGATGTTGATCAATGCATGGTTGAATGTTTCAACTTATCCTATAGTTAGTACTGACCAAAAGGGCGAAACATTTTAGAATTAAATCCACGGTTATTGTGTAGAATTTAATGCTGGCATGAAAAAGAAAAGCAATTGTATGTAAGAAACAATGGTATAAGATTAATAAGGCAGTTGCACAATTCGCTAGTTACTACGATCAAACTAGTCGAAACATAAGTAGTAGCTCGAACGCTGATGATATAAATGAGTTGG
Source organism: Arachis duranensis (assembly GCF_000817695.3). NCBI lineage: Eukaryota > Viridiplantae > Streptophyta > Magnoliopsida > Fabales > Fabaceae > Arachis > Arachis duranensis. The sequence continues at coordinate 14,256,724 of NC_029779.3, forward strand.
CTATAAATCCTATTTCACAAATTATGGTAAAAAATTTACTTTTGAGAAGTATTGGAATATATATACTTTGTATGGAACAAAAATGGAGAAGCCAACTATAGCACAAAGTGAAGGCTCAAAGAGAATGAAGGTCGGTGCAACTGAAGTATACTCATCATCATCAAATCTAGAAGCATCGTTGACTGAGAAAACTGGTGTGGATTCTTTTATTTGGCCGCAAGGATCAAAGAAGAGCACGAGAAAGGGTAAGGAAAAAGCACAAATATCTACAAAACTTAGTAAAAAAATAATTGATTGTTAAAAAATTATCTCTCATGAAAGATATTAAAAATGTTAGAGAAAAGGAACTAGTGGATAAAAAAAGGAAAGGGAAGAGGAGAGGGAACATAGAAAAAAGATTATGGCAATAAAAAGAAAAAAGTTACAAATTCAAGCGGCAATGAAGAAACAAAAATTACAAACTCAGAGATATATTAAAGAAATGGAGATAAATACAAAGAAAAAGAAAATGGAAAGGATGACTAAGAAAAGAAAGAGAAATGGATAAGCAATATTTAATGCTGACACCTTTACAATGAGTGAAAAATGACGAGCTCTTCATGAGATTGTATGTGAGAAAATAATTAACAAATGATTTACTGAATGGTTCCTTGTATTCATAGAATTAGATAATCTATTTTATTTTCATCGTGTAGATCCATATGTGATGTACTTTGTTTTATTCCATTTTGAAAAGTAGTACGTTTTATTGATTTGTGATGTAACTTTTAAAATTAATCAGTGTTATTATATGTTGTTGTTTGTGAAAATAACCATTGCAAAACTAACTATTTTCTAGTTGTTATAAATTAGCATTTTAATGTAGACAAGAAAAACTAGCCATTATGACACAAATGTTACAAAACTAGCCATTATGAAGTAGACGTTACAAAATTAGCCGTTGAGAAGTAGCTACTTAGTGCAGAGGCACTTATAAATATCACATACTATACTTCAAAGCTAGTTTCTCACGGCAAAAGAATACTAAAAATTATATTTCAACAAATGGCTAGAAATTTTAATGATATGTTTAACAAGGCATTGTATGATAAAAGAAGAAGGCAAGATAACACATTCATAGATAATTGGATTGATGAATGTTTGTTCAATGAGTCAAGAGAAGAAAATATCGAGAGAAGCTCTTTTCCAACTCCTAATAGATGGATTAACAGAGATCGAAAAGCAGGATATGATCGTCTTTTCAAAGATTACTTTGCAGATAAGCCGGTGTATAATGCTAACATTTTTCGACAAAAGTTCAGAATGAGAATACATGTGTTTCTTCGGATAGTAGACACCCTCTCAAATGTCTATGCTTATTTCCAACATAGGGTCGATGCTATTGGGAGAAGAGGCTTGTCACCAATGCAAAAATGTACTGCTGCGATGTGGATGTTAGCGTATGGCATAGCAGCTGATGTTGTTGATGATTATGTGTGCATAAGTGGGAACACTACAATTAAGTGCTTGAAAAAAATTGTTGAAGGTGTCATTTCAGTGTTCGATGAGAATACTTGTGAAAACCAAATTCAAATGATGTACGACGCCTACTATAAATGGTGGAGGCTCGTGGCTTTCCTAGCATGTTAGGTAGTATCGACTGCTTGCATTGGCAATGTGAAAAAATTGTCCAAAGAAGTAGAAAGGTATGTGCATGAGTGGTTATCGTGGGGTTACAATTATAGTACTTGAGGTTGTAGCATATTCAGACCTTTGGATATGACATGAATTTTTTGGAGTTTCTAATTCAAATAATGATATCAATGTGTATCATTTACCAGTATTTGACGATATTCTAAATGATCGTGTTTCGGAGGTAAATTACACTATTAATGGTAATAATTATACTATGATATATACTATTTAGCGGATGGTATTTATCCCAAACGTACCACATTTGTTAAATCAATATCAAAGTCATCACAAGGAAAAAAATGCAAGTTATTTGCACAATATCGAGAAAGACAAATAAAAGAGGTAGAGCGAGCATTCGAAGTGTTGCAAGTATGCTTTGTAATTATACGTGGTCCATCGCGATTTTGGAAAAAGCAAAAGTTTTTAAATTAATGAGAGCTTGTATTATATTACATAATATAATTGTTAAAGATGAAAGACACACTTATGTAGAAAATTTTACTCAAGACCTAAAGTATGACGATATCAAAAATGGCTTATTACAACTTCAGTTGGAAGAGGAAGATTTTGCACCGTACTATCAATTTTTCTAAAGAAATGTCCTACTTTGAAATAGATAGCAGCATCGACAACTAAAATAGAACTTAATTAAACACATATGGCAATTTTACAATGTGTGTCATCAACTATAGAGTTTAACTATGATTTTTTTTATATTAAGTAATTTTACAAATTAATTTAAATTTGAATTATATATTGTGTATTGTTATTATTTATGAAGTTATTAATTTTTTTTGGAATATTAATATTTTTATAATAGTAAATTATTTTTTAATTCATAATAAATTTAGTAATATTATTAAGAAAATAATTATATTAATTTTAATTATTTTTATTAATTAAGTGAAATTATAATAAAAATTAAATTTAATAATTTTTATTTATTATTTATAAAATAAAAATTAATTTAAAATTATATTTTTATAAAAAAATAAATTATAAAATAAAGATTGAAATGAATTTTCTACTAAAAATAATTAAATGGTAAATAGAACAGTTCTACATCATTTATAGAGAGAAAAGAGAGGCTTTCCTTGATGATAGATTGATAGGGAAACGGAGTGGTCGCTTTACTTACTTAGATTATTAATTACTTTGTTTATTCAATTAAGTATAGTCGCATGAAGTTTCTTACTTTCGCTAATTATATCAACTCATCAGTGAAATGTTTGTTTCCAAATCTTTCTATTTTATGCATTATACAAGAGCCTTGTGTGTGTCCTGCCTTGTATAAAGTATATATATATATATAATGCTTTTAAAAGGTGAGTAAAATTGTAGATAAAATTTAGAGTTAAGGATGATTTTAATTTTTAAAGTATAGATTGAAAATTTTTTTGGTTTTTAATCTTTTTTATATATAAAATTATTTCTAAAATTTAAAATTAAATTTTAAAATTATTTTTTTACTTAAATATTAAATTTTGGATCAAATTATCCATAACAAAAAAATTATAAAATAAAAAATAAGAGAAAGAATATTTCTGCTCTTGCAAAAAAAAAAAGAAGAGAAAAAAAAGAAGAAATTATCTACGATCTACCTCTGTCTCCACTTCTGCCGCCACTTCCATACGATCTTGGTATATAAGGTAAGAACGATTTTAAAATCAACTTAAACTTTAGGGACGATTTTGTATATAAAAAAAAAGTTAAAGACCAAAAAATTTCATCCTATATTTTGAGAACAAAAATCGAATTTAATCCTAAAATTTACTTATAAAATCATGATTTAAATCCTTAAAAGTTTGATTTTTTTTTCTCTTGACAACAAAAAATCTTAAGTTTTTGGCTAATTTATTTAGAATGTTTATAAGTAAACCATAAAATTAGTCACTGCATCTAATAGAGAATATTTCAATCATAAAAAAAATGTAAGCATTGAATTTCATATATCTAATTAAATAAACATAACTCCGAAACAATGTCTTATGTTTATCATAAATAATATGTTCATTGACAATTGCAGATATATATTTAAGAGAAAATCTTCTTTATTTTATAAATTGTTTTTTTAGCCGTAAACATTCAGAGTGTTGATAAATTTATTTATAAAAAAATTGACTTTATATTCATAAAAATGGATTTCAATAGAACAAAAATATTTAAACTCAAAATATTATTTAAAATTTTTAAACTACCTCTCTTAACCTAATCTAAACTAACCTAACCTAATATATTTTAATCCTAATTCTCAATTCTTAAAAAGCATCATAGGAATTCTCAATCCTGCACCACACTTTTTTATTGTTGTTGTTGTTATTGTTGTTGTAAAAATCCAATTTTTTATAAAACAATTTTTTAGACTTTTTGCGACTGAAATTTGCGAAATTTAAGAATTACAATTCACTTAGTTTTAACGAGGTACGTAGACCTATATAAAAAAAATATTCTCATTAAAATGTTATTTTTATATAAGACAAAAAAAAACTTTTTGGTTTTTAATGATGACATTTAACTATCATGTCTAAATTCATCTAATAAACAATTTTTATTGGTATTTTTTGATCCATTTAATTTTTACAAAAATATTTTAGAGATATTTTAAAGCTAAGATAACATATTATACCTGTATTATTTGTACTAATATAATTGTTTTCCTAATCTGATGCAGTAAAAATAAATGGTTAAATAATTACCACTTTTGATAATTATTCTCTAACATTAAATTATAGTCACACATTTCTCTATTCTCACATTTATTTTGCCTTTTTAATTCTTTCTCCATCACAAATTATTTTACCATGTGGTGAATAAACTTAAAAAAATTGTATGATTATCCATGACAAATTTAAGGCAACTGTTTTAAAAATTTTATCCAAATCCCTCCCTAAAAATTTAATCACCTTAGTTCCATCATATGATTAAATTATAATTCTTGGTTAGAAAGAAAGAAAAATGAGATAATATTAAATAAGAGGAAGTGAAAAAAATATTTCAACCTTATCTCTTTCTATTTTTAAGGTTGGTTTTCTTTTGCTTACCATTCTCATTTTTATCTCACCATCATAATTATTCACTAAGTTACCTAAGAATGAAAAAGAAAAGAAAGAGAGAGAAATAGAAAGAGAAATAGTTAAACCTGAAGGAGAGAAAAAGAGAAATTAGAAAGCTTTATGTTCATACAATTTCATCTTCAATCTTTACAAGATTAAGATGTCATCTCAAAAAACTAACTTGATCGTACAACTTCTCCCATCTTCTTCTTCATTTTCATATCAAAATTCTCAAGGTTAGTAAAAAAATTTTTCTCCTTTCTTCTCTTCATAAATTTGGTTCTCTATGCATATTCATGGAAAAACTATGTATGTTTCTTTTTTTGTATAACAAAGTATTTATCCCGAATGAGTTATATTTAACAAATTAATATAAAAGCCATAAAAAAAGAAATGCAAGTTATTTACACAATATCAAGAAGAATAAAGAAAAGATGTGGAGTGAGCATTTAAAGTGTTGCAAATACACTTTGTAATCATACGTGGTCCAACGCAATTTTGGGAAAGAAAAAGTTTGCAATCATAACGAGAACTTATATTATATTGCATAATATAATTATTGAAGATGAAAGAGACATTTATGTAAAAAATTTGCTTAAAACCTAGAGTACGATAATGTCAAAAATGGCTTATCACAATCTTAATTGAGAGAAGAATATTTTGTACCATACCAATTTTTTTAAAGAAATGCCCAACTTTAAAATAGGCAACAGTATCAACAACTGAAAAAATATTTAATTGAATATATATGACAATTTCACAATGTATGTCTTTTAACTATGGAGTTTAACTATGCTTTTTTTATATTAAGTAATTTTGCAAATTAGTTTAAACTTGAATTATATATACTGTATTGTTGTTATTTATAAAGTTATTAAATTTTTTTGGAATATCAATATTTTTATAATAGTGAATTATTTTTTAATTTATAAATTTTAGTAATATTATTAAAAAATTAATAACTTTATTAATTTTAATTAATTAATTAATTAATTAGATCCATTTATAATATAAAAATTGATATAAAATTATTTTTTATGACAAATAAATTATAAAATAAGGATTAAAAGGAATTCTCTATTAAAAAATGATGTAAATGGTAAACAAAATAGTTCTCTATCTATCATTATATCAGTCTTTGTAGTAGGGGTGTTCATTAGCTAGATAAAATCGAATTTGATGTGACCCATATCTGATCCGAAATATATATCGGGTCTATTTGTTAGATCCGAACTCAACCCTAAACTCAATGAAATCTACACACTTTTGGGCTACAATACTGGGTAAAAATTGGGCGGTTAACATTACCTTCTTATAAGCTAGCATGTGAAAATATTCAAATTTTCAAAACTCCAACCATTATTTGACATCGTAAAATTCACTTTGAAAAGTATAACAAGAACCAACCCTTCCATAAAATTAAAGCATAACCACAATCAATACTAATATTGTCTAATAACACCAAATATTTAAATCAATACAAATAACACAATATTATGTATTAGTCTAAAGTCTTATACATTTTAAACATAAAATATTAACTTATAGTCTTATAATGACTAATAACACAAAATATTAAAATTTATAATACTTAAATTTCACTAAGAATAATCATCATTCATCACTAATAACACAAAATATTAGTTGTATATGATGACTGGATCACCGGGCTGAGTTCGGGTGATTGAAATTATGGCTCAGACCTGACCCAAAATAATGTCTGGATCTATTTTTAAGATCTTTACCCGATCTAAATCCAATAAAATCATACTAAATTAGTCTCTAAAAAATTTAAAATCGAACCAAATTTTTAAATCGGGCCGAACCATAAACACCCCTACTTCGTTGAGAGAAACGAGAGGCTTTCATTGATGACAGGGACTGTAGTGGTTGCTTTACTTAATTAAATTATTACTTTAATGTTTATTCAATTAAGTATAGTCGTGTGAAGTTTCTTACTTTCTCTAATTATTAACTCATATTGAAATGTTTGTTTCCGAATCTTTCTATTTTATGCATCATACAAGAGCCTTGTGTCCTGCCTT
>NC_029779.3:14265722-14267662 GCF_000817695.3 Arachis duranensis
TTATTAGAATAATTTTTTAACATATTTTGATTTTTTTTCAGAAATTACCAGCTTTCTTTTGCATGCATGCAATGCCATTGAGGGGAATAAGAGTTAGTTTGGTTTCTCGGTGTGACAATTCTATACCTTACCGTATTGCATGGATAGCGGATGATGAAGCTTATCTAACAAGAGGATGGTCTGATTTTGCACGAATTCTAAATATTGAAACTTACGATGTTATTTCAGTTGGTTGTCGTTACAAGAATGATTCTATACTATACGTGACTAAGGACTAAAATAGGTTCAATATTGTTTAGGTAATTTGGTTTTACTATTAGTATTTGATTAAATTATAATTATAGAATTTTAAATTATTGCCTCAATTTATATATTACGATTATTTTTTGTGAATTTTGCTATTTTTAAATAATTTAATAAAATGAAGTAGTGTCAGATATTATTAAGTTTATTTTTATCCTTTATTTCTTTATTTGTATTTTCATTATATTTGACAAAAAATGAACCTACACATATATTAAATCGTTGACCTAAAGACAATTTATTTGCCAATAAAAACAGATTTTATTTATAATTGGAATAAAACTTATTTGCCAATAATCGGTGGATAAAATTAAAATTACACATGTGTCATATAATTATAATTGATTAATAGGTATAAAATGAAATTATACCCGTGCCATGAGTAATAATCTAAATAATTATATCTTAACAAAATATAATTTGAAATAATTTATAAATAATTATCTTAACAAAAATAATTATTTAATAATTGATTTAAAAATCAATGCAAAAAATAATTGTTAATAATAGTATTATTAACTGGGTAAATAATATAATTTTAAATTATTACTTGAAATATAAATAATATATGAAAATCTATTGAGTAAATCAATAATTTTGCACCTTAATAATTTGACAATTATTACTCAATTAATCAGTTAATTGAATTAGTAATAACAATTTCCAGTTTCAAATTTTGTATATTAAGTAGTTATTAAAAATTGGGTAATAACTATTTACACAGGAAAATCATTGATAAATTCAATTAACTATATAGAAGATAATATACTAACAGTTTTAGTATATTATTTATGGTAAGCGAAAATATTTTCTCAGATTTTCTATTAAAATTGAAATTAGTAATAGTTTAAAAAAAGTTTATTAATAAAATTACTAATAGTCACATTTTTATACACATGATATATATTTTCTATATATTATTTAAAAAATATAATGAAACATGAATAATGAATGAATATGTTATTTCTTCGACTAGCTAATTAATGCAAAATCGAGTACCCTTTTTTATTCGATTGAGGTCATATTCTGTTTGGTGAAAGTTTCAATCACCTTAATTAAATTCTGTCTTTGTGTCTTAACTTATACAGGTAGTAATATGTTACATATTATTTGGTATATCTAAGTAGTTATTTTCCATAACGGAGATGTAAAAAATCATATTAAGGTTTATTGCCAAATAATTAGTGGATGAATAATAGTAGATTATATTATTTTGGGAAAGTATTTTCATTATAATTATATCAAATTAATATTTAATTATGATAAAATATCTTAATTATAATTATATCATGGAATTATAATAATTACGATATTTATGTTATATATTTTAATCATTTATGTACGTAAATAATTAGAAATCAATCAAATCAAATTATTACGGTAAATAATATGTTGTATATTATTATGAAAAATAATCCATAGATAAAATTGAAATTACACCCGTGTCATATAATTATAATTGATTAATTGGTATAAAATAAAATTATACTCGTGTCATGAGTAATAATCTAAATTATTATATTTTAACAAAATATAATTTGAAATAATTTATAAACAATTATCTTAACAAAAATAATTATTTAATAATTGATTTAAAAATCAATGTAAAAAATAATTTTTAATAATAGTATTATTAA
>NC_029779.3:14267844-14270583 GCF_000817695.3 Arachis duranensis
TAAGTTTCTATAATTAAAGCAATATAAAACTGCTTCATATATAGCAATAATATTATACATATTTATATATCTCTTCTTTTATCTCTTTTTTAAAAATATTGGCATATAATTAATGTAGAAAATATATAATATTAAACTGTTTTGTTATGCATGTATATAAATTTATATAATAACCCGTATAATTTATACGTATGGCATAATATATATGTCAAAAAAAGATTCCATAATTTTTGAAAACCACTGTTTTGTTATATGAAATTGAAATTGAAGTTAAATAATTTCTATTTATATACTTTTTTTCTATTAGTATCAAGTATCTCCATTAAAAATTCATATCATTTGTAATTAGTGTATATATATATAAGTCGTAATAGTCAATTATTTCAATTATTTTTCATCTACAAAATTCGTACCTTATTCGTATTTCTTTTTCTCTTTATTATTTTTCATACCTAATGGCTACAAGTTATGATTCTATCAACAGTATTACCTGTAGTAGATAAAGGCAAGGATTATAAGGTTATGGAAAGTTCCATCCAAATTTGACAAGAGTAAGACAACTTATCTAGAAATGGTTCTCATGGATGAAAAGGTAAGTTGATTATTTTACATGATTTCTTCGAGTGATGCTAGGTCCAGTTTATATATATTTACTGTTCATATTTTAACTTTATTTCATGAGTAAACTCTTGGAGGAATCAACCACAGTACGATTTAATAGAGTTGTAAGTGCTAATAGTCTTCATTTTTAATTTGTTTTATAGTGTGATAAAATTCATTGTTCAGTGAAGAATTATTTAACAAAGATGTTTGAGAATAATCTGATCGAGGGAAAAGTTTATGTCTTCTCAAATTTTCTGATTGAGGAATCAAGCGGAATTTATCTTCCGACTACACACGTGTGTAGAATAACTTTTAAGAATGAGTCACGTATAGTAAATACGATCGATGATCGTAGCATTCTGACAATCATTTCAATTTTCTCGATCATGCTGATATATTGAGACAAACAAATAAAAAAGCTAACTTATTTGGTGGGTAGTTAATTATTCTTAACTGGAAAAGGAAAACTTATATTATGGTCAAAAGCAGGAAAAAGTGACCATTACATTCTGGTTGATCTCCATAATTTGTAGTATGTGAAGATTTAAAATGTCACAATTAGAATTTATTTTGTAACAATTGTCTATTCATATGCAAATTTTTTTATTATATATTATTACTTATTTGTTCTAATTTCTGCCTTTATTTAGAAATGAGGAAAAAATTAGATGCACACTGCAGGATCAATTTGTAACTCAACTACTCAATTATCTATGTGATCACCAGGCAACCGAATATATAGTTATTATCCAATTCGAAAAATTCAACAAGGGCATTGGTAAGCATATTAATTTAACTTTTTATTTGACATATTTATTTATATTATATTTGTAATCATGTTATAATTGTTTTTATAAATATTTTTCTCTTTTTTATAAATATTTTTTTTCTCTAATTCCAAATAATGAAACATTGCCGGTCAGGTTTTAAAGAAGACAATTTCCAATTATCATGTCATTTGCAATGACAATAAATAAGTCCTAGGGACAAATTCTATCGAAAGTTAGAATTTACCTTCCAAGGCCAGTTTTCACCCATGGTCAATTGTATGTTGCGTTATCAAGGATAACGAGTAAAGATGGTCTGCGAGTGCTGTTACAAGATTATGGACACTTAAAAGATAACTGCACGATGAATGTGGTATATAGAGAAGTTTTTGAGAGCCTATAATAAAAAGGTAATAACAAAATGTCTTACTAAATCTATTTATTTATTAAAATTTATTACTATCACTTAAAAAATTTTAGAAATTCTAAGAACTAATAGATGAATTCTTATTGTACATTAATAGTTTGAGAATATTAAAATTATCATAAAAATTCGTATAATTTTATTCTCTTGACAAACAATTTTATAATTACGTTAATCATATAATTTTATATACAAACATTGATACAGTGTTGTTTCATGTATATATTTTGCAGATATCAAAGGATAGCATTAAATTGTTATTCAGTATGTTTAAATTATTTATTGTTTATTACAAAACTTTCTGCATTAGGATTCTCTATTAATTTGTTCTTTATTTTGAGCTGATTTTGATATTTTCTTACTTTACAGTAAACCAATATATAAAACTTTGTTGGTAGATTTAAGTATTACTAGATTATTTATGGTCATATTGAGTATATATGCTTGATTTATTGAAAAAAGTAGATTAAATAACTATTTTATAGTTAATACAATTAACACTATATTAAGAAAAGAAAAACAACACATACAAGTTATTTTTTTATTAATTAAATTATTATAATTAAAATAAAATTTAACATAACAACTTAAAATTATAATTTCAATTTTATTACGTGTATGGCACAGATGATTAAACTTGTTTGAATTGTTAAAAGTTTGATTTTTTTCTCGACATAAAAAATCTTAAATTTTTTTGGCTAATTTATTTAGTATATCTATGAGTAAACCATAAAATTAGTCACTGTATCTAGTAGAGAATATTTCAACCTTAAAAAAATTGCAGCATCGAATTTCATATATCTAATTATTAAATAAACATAACTCCGAAACAATGTCTTATGTTTGTCATAAATAATATCTTCATTGAGAATTGTAAATATATATTTAAGAGAAATTCTTTTTATTTTATAAATTATTCTTTTTTTTAACTTCGAATATCCAGAA
>NC_029779.3:14271078-14272233 GCF_000817695.3 Arachis duranensis
TAATAACAAAATAAATAACAATCCTAACTTTGCTTGCAGCAGAAAACTCCAGACGCCTAGCGAAGTGCTTCTCGACCTGCATCTGAAAAGCAACAATATATGTATGGAATGAGAATCAGGGATTCTTAGTATGGTAACGGTGACAATATACATAATAAATAAGGTCTCGAAAAAGCCAGAGGCAATCCTAAAACTCCGACACTCAAAATTAAACTTAAAGAATTGTTCTAATCCATAAATGATTCAAGTTATTTAAGCTGTTTATGTTCTAAGCCTAACATAACTTAATACTTCACTTTCTGTCTCCTCCGATCCTCCGAAACATCAATAGAACTATCTTTATCACTCCTCTGCTAGACAAGGGATCACTCAGTTGCATAGACATACAATACAAACAAAGAAAACACAGATAGAATGCAAGTACAGCAGGTAGAACATATAGCATTTAGGCATAGTTAATCAATTAGACAAACCCAAATAATGCACACTCAAATAAAACAGACAAATGCATATGATGTATGCCTACCCTATGGCTGATGATATTATCTATCGGTTATATAGCCAAACCTGACATATTCGGTAGCTACCCTGGACAGTCCCTTCGTGCACGCATCCTCAAGAGTATATGCATATAATATATCAATCATCAAATTCCATCTCATTGGGGGAATTTTTGAGACATTAAAGTGCCCAGTCACATCTTGCGACTTAAGGTGAACAGAGTATCGAATCTCAACCTGGAGCGAGTGGTGGCTAGCTGATGAGCGGATAATTTGTACGCTTTTTGGCATTGTTTTTAGTGTGTTTTTAGTATGATCTAGTTAGTTTTTAGTATATTTTTATTAGTTTTTAGTTAAAATTCACTTTTCTGGACTTTACTATGAGTTTGTGTGTTTTTCTGTGATTTCAGGTATTTTCTGGCTGAAATTGAGGGACCTGAGCAAAAATCTGATTCAGAGACTAAAAAGGACTGCAGATGCTGTTGGATTCTGACCTCCCTGCACTCGAAGTGGATTTTCTGGAGCTACAGAAGCCCAATTGGCGCGCTCTCAACGGCGTTGGAAAGTAGACATCCTGGGCTTTCCAGCAATATATGATAGTCCATACTTTGCCCAAGATTTGATGGCCCAAACAGGCGTTCAAAGTCACCCTCAG
>NC_029779.3:14273361-14274664 GCF_000817695.3 Arachis duranensis
AAGCTTTCTTTGAGAGCTTGGCTGGCTGTGAAGCCATGTCTAATTCCTGGACCGGAGTCTTAGACTAGCATTGCACTGATTCCTGGAATTCTCATTGGGAATTTTGATACCTTTATTTTCTTTTCCACTTAATTTTCGAAAAAGCACAAAAAAAAAATTTACAAAATCATAAAAACAAAAAATATTGTATGTTTCTTGTTGAGTCTAGAGTCTCATTTTAAGTTTGGTGTCAATTGCATGTTTTTGTTCTTCTTGCATTCATTCATGTGTCTTAAGTGATCTTCAAGATGTTCTTGATGATTTCGTTACTCTGATCTCTAAATTCTCTTGACTTGAGTGTTTGTGTTTCTCATATGCATTCTCATTTTGTTAGTGTCAGTAGTATACAAACTGCTAAGTTTGGTGTCTTGCATGCATTGTCATTTGATTCTTGTTGCATTTTGGTTTGTCCTTATTATTAAAAATCCAAAAATATTTTTAATTTGTGTCTTTTCAAGTCACTCACTATTAAAAATCCAAAAATATTTTTAATTTGTGTCTTTTCATGTCAATAATACAGAGAATTGAAGATTCAGAACGTACAGCAGAGGAATTATACAGAAAAAGTTGGGCGTTTAAAACGCCCAGTGAAGAAGGACAGACTGGCATTTAAACGCCAGCCAGAGTGCCTAGCTGGGCGTTTAACGCCCAAAAGGGTAGTGATTTGGGCGTTAAACGCCAGAATGTGCACCATTCTGGGAGTTTAACGCCAGGATGGCACAAGAGGGAAGATTTTATTTTCAAATCAAATTTTTTTTAGTTTTCAAAATCTTTTCAAAATCAAATCTTTTTCAAATCATATCTTTTCAATCAAATCTTTTCAAAATCAATTTCTTTCTATTTTTAAAAATACTTGCTATCAATTAATGATTTGATTCAACATCTCAAGTATGTTGCCTTTTCTGTTGAAATAAAATGTTTTTCAAATCATATTTTCTCAATCACATCTTTTTAAAACTAATCATATCTTTTTAACCACATCTTTTTCAAAATAATTTTCAATCAAATCATTTTGATTTCTAATTTCAAAACCTTTTTCAAAAAAAAAATCACTTGATTTCTTTCCCACTTTTATTTTTGAAAATCAATTAGTGTTTTTCAAAATGTTTTCAAAATCCTTTACTTAATTTTCGAAAATTACTTCCCCTCTTCTCACATCCTTCTATTTATGGACTAACATTATTCCTTAATGCACAATTCGAACTCCATCTTCCTTGATAAGTTCGAATTTTCTACCTCTGCCTTCTATTTTTCTTTTCCTCTG
>NC_029779.3:14276201-14276608 GCF_000817695.3 Arachis duranensis
ATGACTTATCTAGGCAGAAATTACCTCAAAAGAGACAAGATCCTGGGAAGTTTTCAATACCTTGTACCATAGGCACCATGACCTTCAAGAAGGCCTTGTGTGATTTAGGGTCAAGTGTAAATCTCATGCCTCTCTCTGTAAATGGAGAAGCTAGGGATCTTTGAGGTGCAAGCTGCAAAAATCTCACTAGAGATGGCAGACAACTCAAGAAAACAAGCTTATGGACTTGTGGAGGATGTTCTGGTAAAAGTTGAAAACCATTACATCCCTGCTGATTTCATAGTCCTAGAGACTGGGAAGTGCATGGATGAATCCATCATCCTTGGCAGACCCTTCCTAGCCACAGCAAAGGCTGTGATTGATGTTGATAGAGGAGAATTGATCATTCAAGTGAATGAAGAATCCTT
>NC_029779.3:14276790-14277782 GCF_000817695.3 Arachis duranensis
CCCCACATTCAAACTCTAAGTTTGGTGTTGGAAGGTTCCAACATTGCTCTGAGCATCTGTGAGGCTCCATGGGAGCCCACTGTCAAGCTACTGACATTAAAGAAGCACTTGTTGGGAGGCAACCCAATGTTATATTTTATCTATTTTCCTTTGTTATTTTATATTTTCTGTAGGTTGATGATCATAAGAAGTCACAAAATCAATGGAAAAAGCAAAAATAGAATGAAAAATAGAAAGAAAAATAGCACATCCTGGAGGAAGAACCTGCTGGCGTTTAAACGCCAGTAAGGCTAGCAGATGGGCGTTTAACGCCCAGTCTGGCACCATTCTGGGCGTTTAACACCAGAAAGGGGCACCAGACTGGCGTTAAACGCCAGAAAAGGGCAAGAACTCGGCGTTAAACGCCAGAAATGGGCACCAGCCCAGCGTTTAACGCCAGATTTGGCACAAAGAGCAATTTTGCTCGCCACTTGGTGCAGGGATGACTTTTCCTTGACACCTCAGGATCTGTGGACCCCACAGGATCCCCACCTACCCCACCACTCTCTCTCTTCTTCACCCATTCACCAATCACCTCAACACCTCTTCCCCAAAAACCCTTCACCTATCAAATCCCATCTTTCTCTTCACCACTCACATCCATCCTTCATAAAACCCCACCTACACCACCATTCAAATTCAAACCACTTTCCCTCCCAAACCCACCCTCCCATAGCCAAACCCTAACCCTCCCCCCACTCCTATATAAACTCATCTTCACTCCTTCATTTTCACACAACCTAAACACCACTTCTCCCCCTTTTTGGCCGCCCACAAAGCCATTCCCTTTTCTCTCATTTCTTCTTCTTCTACTCCCTTCTTTCTTCTTTTGCTCGAGGACGAGCAAACCTTTTAAGTTTGGTGTGGTAAAAGCATTGCTTTTTGTTTTTCCATAACCATTTATGGCATCCAAGGCCGGAGAAACCTCTAGAAAGAGGAAAGGAAAGGCAAAA
>NC_029779.3:14278735-14279622 GCF_000817695.3 Arachis duranensis
TTAATTTCCTTGTTCTTTACTTTCCTGTTTTTCGAATTTTAGTGCTTATGTTTATCTATGTTTGTGTCTTGTGATCGTTAGTGTCTTAGTGTCTATGCCTTAAAGTTATGAATATCCTATGAATCCATCACCTTTCTTGAATGAAAAATGTTCTTAATTGAAAAAGAGAAGAATTGCATGAATTTTGAATTTTATAACAGTTTAATTATTTTGATGTGGTGGCAATACTTTTGCTTTCTGAATGTATGCTTAAACAGTGCATATGTCTTTTGAGTTTGTGGTTCATGAATGTTGGCTCTTGAAAGAATGATGAAAAAGGAGACATGTTACTGAGGATCTGAAAAATCATAAAAATGATTCTTGAAGCAAGAAAAAGCAGTGAATACAAAAAAAAAGAAAACGGAAAAAAAATCGAAAAAAAAAGAAAAAGAAAAAGAAAGAAATAAAATTGTGATCCAAGGCAAAAAGAGTGTGCTTAAGAACCCTGGACACCTCTAATTGGGGACTCTAGCAAAGCTAAGTCACAATCTGAAAAGGTTCACCCAATTATGTGTCTGTGGCATGTATGTATCCGGTGGTAATACTGGAAGACAGAGTGCTTTGGGCCACGGCCAAGACTCAATAAGTAACTGTGTTCAAGAATCATCATACTTAAAGTGCCCAGTCACATCTTGCGACTTAAGGTGAACAGAGTATCGAATCTCAACCTGGAGGAGTGGTGGCTAGCTGATGAGCGGATAATTTGTACGCTTTTTGGCATTGTTTTTAGTGTGTTTTTAGTATGATCTAGTTAGTTTTTAGTATATTTTTATTAGTTTTTAGTTAAAATTCACTTTTCTGGACTTTACTATGAGTTTGTGTGTTTTTCTGTGATTTCAGGTATTTTC
>NC_029779.3:14280530-14296160 GCF_000817695.3 Arachis duranensis
CATACAGCTTGCCATGGAAAGGAGTAAGAAGGATTGGATGAAGACAGTAGGAAAGCAGAGAGACGGAAGGGACACAGCACCTTCATACGCTTATCTGAAATTCCCACCAATGAATTGCATAAGTATCTCTATCCTTATCTTTATGTTTTATTCGTATATCACCATACCCATTTGAGTTTGCCTGACTAAGATTTACAAGGTGACCATAGCTTGCTTCATACCAACAATCTCTGTGGGATCGACCCTTACTCGCGTAAGGTTTATTACTTGGACGACCCAGTACACTTGCTGGTTAGTTGTGCGAAGTTGTAGTGATCACAATTTCGTGCACCACTAGCCACTGCATCTACGTAGAGAAACTCGTATCTCAGATAAGTAAAAGTGCATAAGCCAAGTAATAATTCAATATCAATCATTCATTATTAATTCTGTCATCGTTTATAACATCATCATCATTTCCTCACTTTCTCAACCTCAAAATCATTACTTCAAAGCCTTTCTTCACCGCTAAGTTAACTCCTTCTCTAAGTTTACCCCTCTTCCTATGTTTAGGAACTAAATTTGGGACGTCAGAAGATAACTATAGAGGTTTAGAAGTTAGAAAATAGGTTGAAATCACGAAAATACTCTTTTCCCAAAAATAGGGATTCTGCGTACGCATGCCATGTTTCGCGTACGCGGGGGTGTCTTTTGCCTATCTCACGTATGCGACTCTTGTCCGCGTACGCAAGCCCCTCGAACAGGGAAGCCGTTCTGCATCGCGTGGAACTACCCACGTACATGAGCCTATAAAGTTCGCTCATTTGTGTATGCATGCACACGCCCACGTACGTGGGACGTTTGGGTAGAGGCCAGAGTTCGTGTCACGTGTGTGTTCGGGTACACATGCACTTCAAAATGTTAAAAAGCTGTTAAGTTCTGCAAAAATTACTTTTGCACACGAAACCTCCGATGCACATAACTATTCCGTTAAAGATAATTTTTTGTCCATTCTTCGAACGGCATAAACTTCACGGACCCAATTTTGATTTGAAACAAGTTGGATAAAAATTGAGGGTTCGGAAATAAAGTTATGACTTGCCGAAGTTGGTCCAAAAAATCAAGTTTCACCAAAAAGCTCTAAACCTCTATTTTACCAAAACCACAATTCTAAACCAAGGTTTCACACTCCCAAGACAACACCAAATATATGTAAAATAATTCCATACTATTTTTATTTCTTCCACAATATATCAATCTTCAATATTCATGCTCTCATCCCAACAATCTAAAATCACGCAACACAATTCGTCAATACCATCATCAATATATCAACAATTACAACTCAAATCATCAAGTCTCATCAATTATCATCAAAGGCTCATCAATCATCATCACAAACTTGTAACAAACTCAATATTTCACTGAAACCACTAACATTAGCAAGTTCACAACATTTAACCTATCCTACGGTCAACTAGCCTAAGTTTTCATGACACATTATATATTATCTACGAGAAACCAAAATCATACATTGGCCGATTCCTCCCTAAGCTTGAAACACCACAAAATACACTATTCCACAACCATCCAAGGCTCCAAACATATACCAAACAAAAAATTCAGCCTCCAAGGTCCAAATTCAACAATTCAACCACCAATTGTACTTCAAATCAACATATTTCAATCTATTTCCACATTACATCACTATAATCAACACCAAAACTTACTAATTCAATAATTTCACAAAGGGTTTGAGGATTCTTATCTTACTCGTGATTCTATGTGACACAGCCCAACAATTCCTCAGGCTAATTTTATCCTAAAACACCAAAATCACATAATCTCTCAAATTAAAGTTCTAAATTTTTGAAATTTAGGAGAGGAGGGCTGAGCAAGAAATAACAATGCACTTACCACTTTTTTGGATAGGTTTTGTAGAACTCGACATGGTGGTTGCGTAGCCACAAATGGTGCGATGATCGGAGCTCCGAATTGAAAGTTGTGGTGAATTGAAATTGAAGAACAAGGGTTTGTTCTTGCTCTTGTGTCCCCACCCCCTTGCTTTAGTATTCCCTAAGCATTTTGGGGAAGAAAGGGGCTGAACATGCAACTTATATATTTGGCTACAGGCCCGGTTTGTAGGGGTGTACGCGGATCGGATCGGATATGATATCCACATTTTTTTAGTATCGGATCCGATCCGATCTGATTCGCACATTTGCGGATCGGATCAGATATCGAATATATCTGCATAATTGAACTTTCTCTTTTAATTATATTTTTATGTAAAAAAATTCAATAAAAATGTTTCTTTCATACTTTTAAACCTATTTATTCCTAAAATAATTTTAATCAAACTTTTACTAAATAACAAAAATAAAAATAATACAATATATGAATAATAACTACTAACTAAAATATACAAATTAACAAACAAGTAAATATAATACCAAACATTCCAACAAACACTTTCAATAATAAGTGAAGACAACAAGCACTAAAATACTAAAGTCTCATTTAAAATAAAATAGCAACACTATAACACACTAAAAGTCTAAACAATCTGCAAATGCTTAAAATAAAACAATAATAAAACAAGTTGATCACTTCTTAAATCAGTAGCAATCAGCAACAACCATGTATTCCTATTAAAAAAATACCAATTAAAAAATTAGTAAAACACGTTAGAATAAATTGAAAAAAAAAAGTCTAAGTTATTATACACTAATACAAGTACTTAGTTATAATACCTACGATGATTTAGGAGGATGTAATTGACTTTGAACTTCAGGACCTTCAACACTAGTAACTCTAGAAAATTCTATTCAATTTAATAACAAAATATGTCAAAGCCATTGGTATAAAATAAAGAATAAAGAATGATAAAAAATAAATGAATCAATTCATTATATACATGAATCAATTATAGTATCTCTTTTATCAAGCTCAATCAAAATCTTAGTAGGCTTTACCAAATTTTGAGTACAAATTAAAGCCTCTACAATGGTGGGACTCAAAGCACTACGATAAGGGTCAAGGACACGACCTCCGGTGCTAAAAACTGACTAAGATGCCACAGTAGAAACAGGAATGGCTAATATATCTCTAGCCATGCAAGATAGAACTCGATACCTCAGAGTCCTCTCCACCACCTCAGTATATCAAATCCACTAAAATCTTCTGCCACTTCATCTTTCAAATACATATCCATCTCATTCTTTTTGAGCTCACTTAGCTTTATCCTTTGTATTTGCTTTCACTTGCTCGTAGAGTCTTCAATCATAATGCTATCATTATCACTCATGTCTAAACTAGGATTTAGTGTAGTATCTAAAGAAAAGCTAGTATCTTGAGTATCTTTAGGGGGCACAGATTTCATATGCTATATTGCTCAAATAATTTACCAATGATATCCTTCAATTTTTTGAAGATCCTTGAAGACTTTTCACCTTCACCATACATCTTAGACAAAGTGAACTGAATATATTCCAATTTATAATGGGGATCAAGAAAAACAGCAACAAACACTAGAAAATTTAAAGATGGTTTATTGACTTTGTCACTTGAAGTCAAAAGAGAAGAAGTGTAACGGTGATCAGAATCATCCCAATACTTATCAAACTTAGCTTTCATAGCTGATGCCATCCCACGCAACACCAAATCATCACTCACAATCCATTTATTCAAAGTGTATAATATCTTACACAATACATGGAAAAAAGTATTTGAAGTGACATTCAAAGAACTATAGAATGAAAGAGTTACATGATAGAAAATTTGCAAAAACTGCATGAAAATACGAGCTCTACTCCAATCCTCAACACTAGGAGGCCCCCACATCATCAACATATCTCTCAAAATGAGCATCTTCTCTCGCAAGATGAGCAAATGCCCCTTTAAACTTTTCAGCCACTTCCAACATCATATAGGTAGAGCTCCACCTAGTTGGCACATCAAGAATAATCATTTGATGACTAGTAATATTGCCTCAAGCACACACCTCCTAAAGGTTGCTAATCTAGATGGACAGAACTTCACAAACTGATAGGAAGTTCTTATCCTAGCAATAGAAGAGCTTAAATCTTTTAAACCATCGCAAACAATTAAGTTCAAAATATGGGCAGCACATCTCAAATGAACAAATTCTCCACCCAACATAGTACAACCATTCCATTCTCGCATAATTTTAACCAAAGTATTCATAGCAACAAAGTTGGCACTAGCATTATCTACAGTTACAGTACAAAGCTTCTGAATACCTCAATCTTTCAAGCACTTCTCTAATGCTTTTTCTATGGTAGCACCAGTATGATCAGCAATCAAGTTAAAAGACAATATTTTCTTATTCAGTGTCCATCCATCATCAATATAATGAGCAGTTACACACATATAATTCATGTTTTGAATAGACTTCCAAGTATCAGTAGTTAAGGAAACCATCTGATGGTTCAACTCCAAAAGGGACTTAAGTTTCGTCTTTTTCTCTACATACAATTGTATACAATATCTAGCAACTGTCACACGACTCAGGATTTTAAATTGAGGTTTCATCTCACCACAAGAGTCTCTAAATCCAGTAATTTTTTCAAACTTAAATGGGATTTCATCAATTATTATCATCTTACAAAGTGAAAGCCTACACCGCTCCTGGTTAAAGTCTACTGTATTCAATGTTAGTGCCTCATCTAAATTAGAATTTGTGAACACACGAGTTTTTTGTTTTTTATCAACATGATTATCCGAGTTCTTTACATAAGTTCCAATGTATTTTTTTAGATTAGAGGTGCCATCCCTATGACTATGACATTGTAACCATTTCAAGCAATGTTTACATTGAGTTTTAGTTTCCTCTGCATTTTTTAAGTGATCCCAAACAATAGAAGGGGGCCTGTTAGCCTTTCTTTTACCTAGCTGGCCTGTTTGTGTCTTTGTCCCGATAGTAGGAGCATCACTTGAGGCTGGATTAGTCACTAATTTCCCTCCCCTTGCTGACTCAGAAGGTGTCGATCCAGCAACATTTGGTGGAGTAGGAGTGCTCTCTACCTCAGACCCACTTGTATTGTTTGTGACTGCTTGCTTATCAGCCATTCCAAGCAACACAATCCTACAAGCAGCATCTCACATAATTGTGTGATGTGGCCATTTGATGGCATAGTAAATAATAATTGTTAAATTAAAATAAAAAAAGAATTACAACCACGTCTCTTCATTCTCTTTCCTTTCCTCTCAACTTTATACACACTGAATCCAATTTTTAATGCTCTTCAATTCTTGATTAATCCCATCAATTTTCTGCAATATCTTTTTCATCTCTTCTCCCACCTTCTATTTACTTTCTTCTACAGACTTCCATTTGCTTTTTTACTCTGCTCCTGAATTTTCCATTCTTTTTCGACATCAACAACTTCATCAACCCAAACAAAATAATCACACCTTAATTCAATCTTATGCATTTATGAATTTGAAGACAATTTCAATCTTTTAACATACGATGGATGGCATTTATCATCATAAACATAACAAGAAATCACATACCTCCCATTATGGATAATGAAAAAATAATCTTCTTGGGTTCCACTCTGTCGCAGACTCAAGCATCACTGTGTCAAGTCCATGTAGACACTTGCTGTTGTTGTAGTCGATCTTCTTCTTCTTATTTTTTGGTGCAGAAAAGGAGCCACCACAACCACTCGCACAAATATGAGGTATGTTCTTCTTTCACTGAGATTGCGATATTTTGGAACTTTAAGGTTTACAAATCCTTATTATAAGAGACACGAAGAAGGTTTAGATAGAATATTTCTTTTTAAAATCTCATAGAACAAAGACCACGAAAGAAGAGAATGAAGAGAAAGAAAGATTTCTTGAGAGGAAAGGGAAGAGAATGAATAAACATTGTAACTTGTAAAAAATTTTTTATTCTAATTTAATAAATTTAATAATTTGAGAATTATTTTTTGGTGTGTCATCAAAAGGGCCATATCACACAATGCCACCAAAGTGAATAAGGTGCCACCTGGTAGCAACAACTGCCGTAAAAGTTTCTCAGACAATGAAAAAGTAGAAATGACTAACGGATTTGATATTGGTATATACACATGACTCATTAAAAAAATAGAGTGTACATCTGTCTATCATGTAAAAATTTATGTGTATTTTTGTCCATTCTTTCAAGATTAAAAGATACTATGGTAAACATAAAAGAATTCAAAGGTATAATTGTCAATATTTACAAAGACTAAGAGCAATAGTCTCTTAGAGAATAAAATGGCATAAAGTTTATATGTAAAAGACTAAGGGAAAAAAATGTTTCTCACAGATAAAGAGAAAGTTCACTGTGAAATTATAAAGTGACAAATTTGACAGAAAGGGTGAGCTAACTTTAAGTTTTCGGAATGTACCTGTTCCGAGGGTTACTTGAAACTGTAGGTCGATCTTGGACAAGATCTTCGGTACTTGGTCGGAGCTGTTGTATCTGACCTGTTGACGATGGCTGGAGCCGCTGTATCCGACTTGTTGGACACAGTGGTGGTGCTGATCCTTCGTTCCCAGAGGGTGGGGGGTACCTGCAAGGGACTCCGATGCTTAAGTTAGCAAGGGTATTAAGCAGGTATTGAGTAGAATCAGAGTATGAGTTATACCTGGGTGCTCCAGTGTATTTATAATGGCATAGAGTGACCTTCTTAGATAAGATAAGTTAGTTGTCTTATCTTATTTTTATCTTATCTTTAATTGAGGTCATCTTATCTTCAAGGGAACCGCCCTTCTCTCTGTAGGCTTGGGCTGCCTTAGGATTTGGGGCGTGTTCCTCTGTTTGGGCCCTCTATTGAGCCTTCCTTTGATTTGGCCGACCTCTTTGAGAAGAGGTCGGGTCCTCCTGACCTTAAAGAGGTCGGTCGCTTTGTCTGTAGAACATCCCTGGTCGGAGAGCTCGACCCAGGGTATGAACAGTGCCCCTGCTCGAGCTCGGCCTTTATTTGGAGGTAGAGTCTTAGTTTTTAGGACTTCGAACCTTCAGGTGAAGCCGAACTCGAGCATTTTGTCGATTTCGCCCTTGTAGGTGTTCCTTTTTAAATGCAGAACGTTTCACTTCCTTTTGAAAACGCGCGTTTTGGATTAACGTCTTGGTGTTGGGAACGTGTGAGGGTTTTTAATGCCCCATTAATTGGTTTTTGATGCTCCGTTTTCTCTGGGTCTCTTTGTTTTTGAACTTCATATCTAAAAAACGGTTTCTTTTCTTCGTAACCTTCTTTCTCTCTTTTCTTGTTTTGTGATTTTCTCGTTTCTGCGACGTTTGCTTGGCGATCATTTGGTGTTTGTTTTTGGAGTGCGATCATCTTCTTCAGCGCTTCCTCTTTTCTTCAGGTTGGTTCTTTTCCCTGCTTCTTTATTTGCTTTAGAATGTGATTCTTCAATAAAGTTTCGATTTTGCCTGTATCTATGTTGGAAAGCCTGAATCTTTTCATATTGCCATGCTTGACTGCCGCTGTGATGTACATGTTCTGGTCCTCTTTTCGCCCTTCCGTTTAGTGTCTCTAGGGTTTTGCATGTTGCCGTTGCTTGAAAAAGGTTGTTCCTTTAGTGGTTTTAGGTTCTGTTGGTAGTTTCTCTTTTGGTGCAGACGATGTTTTCTTTGATGATTTCTGCTTTGGTTGTTGTTTCTGGTTTGAAAGGGGAACGTTGTTGCTGGGGTATGAATCTTGTAAATCTCCTTGGGTTCTTGTATTGTGGCTTGCCCCCAAATGGTGCCTCAAGATTTTCAACGTAAGTCCTGGGGACTCCTTTTGTTGCTTGTAATGTACTGGGTTGTGTGGTCGTGTTGTTTTGCTGCTGTCCGAGATGTGTTTTAGTAATCCGATATTATTTTCTTTATTGTAGAACTAGTTGGTCTTATGGCTTCTCGTAAGAATATTGTTGAGACGTCTTCCCGAGTCCTTGAGGGCATGGCCGATTGGGTAGATTCAATGGTTCTTCTATGTCTTTCAGTGGTGGATTCCGACTTTTGTAGAGAGCTGCGAAAACACCATAAGGTCTGTGGTAGTGGTGCCCAGGAAGGGAATTACGAGCTGGTAGCGCCTGATTCCAATGAGAGAGTTTGTTTTCCTACTTCTGTTGAGGGGGAGCGTCCCTACTTTTATATTTATGAATACTTCTTTAGTCTGTTGGACATTACTTTTCCTTTTTCCGCTTTTAAAACCAACCTGTTGTGGTCTTGTAACATTGCTCCATCCCAGCTTCATCCCAATTCGTGGGGTTTTATAAAAAAATTTTAGCTGCTGTGTCAAGAGTTAGGCATCAAGCCTTCTCTAACTCTTTTCCTCTACTTGGTTGTTTTGGCCAAACATGGGGCCTCTTTAAAAAAGAAAGCTTCTTCGGTTTCCTTTAGATCTGCCTAAGGGCACAAGGTCTTTGCCATGTATGATGAGTCCTTTAAGGATTTTAAAAACTATTTCTTTAAAGTTCGAGCTGTCGAGGGGGTTTGCCCCTTTTTTCTTGATGAAAATGATGAACCTGCTTTTCCTCTTGAGTGGCAAAAGAATGTCATAGTGTCTCAGTATACTTGGAAGATGTTGGACGGGGTCGAACAGGCCTTTGTGAGCGTATTGGAGGATATTTGGGGGGAGCCTCCGCATCTGGATACTAAGAAATTTTTGGGGGACCCCTCTTTGGTCCGAAAAGTGTTGGGTATTGACTGACGTGCTATTTTATTCTATTTTATCCCTGTGATCCATGACTTTTATTTGTTGATTCTATTTTTTCTATTTTTCAGAAATGTCGAAAAATAACGACTCCATGAAGGCTTTCAAAAAAGCCAGGAAGGCAGCCGTTGCACAAAACATCTCGGTCAAGGTGACAGGGAAGGCATCTTCTTAAACCACCATGAAACCGCCTGTGCTAGGTTCCCCTAAGCAGAGGAGGGTGATCCTTACTCCTCGGGTTCACCTGGTAGATCCTCCACAAACTTTTACTGCTGCTTCTGGTGCTCATTCCTCAAAAAAGCAGAAAACAAATGAGCCCTTTAACCTGGATGCCCCGGATTTTGATGTTGTCGAGTTTGTCGACCAGCAAGTTGCCCCTTACGGTGCGCTTTCTATGGATGACGTGTCCCTTCTTCAACATTTAGACTTCATCACCAGAAACAGTGTGAAGATGGCACATATGGGTGCGGCTATTTTCTGAACTGTTCAGGGTATCCCGATTCATGCTACGAAGTCTTTCATGGAAGAGGCTAAATCGGAGTTTGATCAGATCAAGGGTCTGAAGCAGGAATTGGAGGTGAAGTTGGCGAAGGTAAAAAAGGAACTAGAGGGTGAGAAGGCTAGCTCTATCACCTTGGCGGCTTCCTTGAAGTTGGCTGAGGACATGGCATTGAAGCACAAGGATAGCTATGTCTCAGCTTATAGGCAGTTGGTGCATCTCCGAGATGACTTGAAAACTTCTCGGGTTAATTATGCCGAGCTCCAGGGTCACCTTGTGGGCAGCGTGACTGCCGCCTATGAGAACCTGATGGAGCAGTTCCGGATTGTTGCCCCTGATGCTGATTTGACTCTCGTTAGTCTTGATAACGTAGTAAAGGATGGCAAGATTGTCCAGGATGATCCCGATGACGTTGAACCTCCTCCTGCGCCTTCTCTTAAAGCTTCTGCTATGCCGGTTTCTTCAGCCCCCTCGACCGTAGTTGAGCCAGATCCTGATTGTCAGATCTTGAATCGAGGCGACAGGATAGTGGATGCGGTGCCTCTCCAGACTCGTCCTCCTTCACCTTATGTTGATGCCACTAGTGGAGGAGCTCCGAATTCTCTTTAATTATCTTTGGTATATTTTGGTATAGCCCGGCCTGTGGGCTTTTGAACTTTTTATTTTGTAAAGCCTGCTTCTGACTTTGGGTACTTCTCCAGTTGCTTTCGCTTTAGCAACTTTATTTTCGTTAAACAAAGTAGTCACCAGACTTGATGGTTTCTTGAGTTTGTTACTGCGACTTGTGTTTGGATTGGACCTTTATTTGCTTTATGTTTGTAGCCCGACTTCTTGTTAAGTCTGAATCCACCTTGTGTGTTGGTCTTCTTTCTTTGTCCCGAAGTTATCTTCAACAATCCATTTTTGTTGGACCTTTTCTGAGGTCTCTTATTAGGATTTGCTTTTTGAGGTTTTCGGGTGGCCATCATATCGAGCTTGTATGAGTCCTTTCTGTAATTCTCCTACCTGGTCCTTGTTCAATTCTCTTTTCAGAGATTACTTGATAACTCCGTCTTTTGTGCCGACTTCGTCATGTCGGGTTCTTCTGAGTTATTTTCTGTAGCTTTATTTTTCCGAACCGACTTTGTCACATCGAGCCCTTGTCGAGTTACTTGATAATCCTCTTTTTTGGACCTTATTTTAGGTCTCTTTCAGGGATCGTCTTTTTGTAATTTTATCTTTCTGGGCCAACTTTGTCACGTCGAGCCCTTGTCGAGTTACTTGATAATCCTCTTTTTTGGACCTTGTTTTAGGTCTTTTTCAGGGACTATCTTTTGTAACTTTATCTTTCCGGGCCGACTTTGTCACGTCGAGCCCTTGTCGAGTTACTTGATAATCCTCTTTTTTGGACCTTGTTTTAGGTCTCTTTCAGGGACTATCTTTTTGTAACTTTATCTTTCCGGGCCGACTTTGTCACGTCGAGCCCTTGTCGAGTTACTTGATAATCCTCTTTTTTGGACCTTGTTTTAGGTCTCTTTCAGGGACTATCTTTTTGTAACTTTTTGTAGGAGTCCGACTTCATCATATCGGGCTCTTCGAAGTTATAGTAATCCTCTTTTATAGGGTTGGCCAGACCTCTTTCCAAGGCTTTACTTATAACTTGGGTTGTTGTGGTTGGTCCAACTCTTCGTGTCGGCCAACCTTTAAGTTATTTTATAGCAATCCACTTTATTAGGACCTCGTCAGGTCCTTTCTATAGATCACTTTCTATAACTTCTTGTATTATTCTTGTTTTCATCTTTGTCGATTTTGCAGAATTTGGATTTTTAGTCCTTGTTTTTGTCGTGATCATACAGTGAATTTGGTTTTCATTTTTTGTCGATCTGTAGCTTTATAATCGGGCGATGAATGTTTTTAGAATAATATGACTTGATCGTTTGTAGAGAATCTGAACAAATTTTATTAAAAAAGAATGCAAATATTCATGAGGAGTTAACTTCCTAAGTCGGGTGATTTGTAAGTCTTGTCGGAGCGCCTCGTTAAAAAACCTTTTTCAGGAAAAAGAGTGCGCTTCGTCCAAGATCTTTTATCATCCCTAGCTATAGTACCTTTTTAGGTTGTAGGCGTGCCATGATCTAGGAAGCTCTCGCCCGTCGAGTTCGTGTAGTTTGTAGTAGCCCTTTCCTAATACTTCTATGACTCGGAAGGGTCCTTTCCAGTTTGCTGCCAGCTTTCCTTCTCCGGGTCGAGTTGTTCCTATGTCGTTTCGGATTAGGATAAGGTCGTTTTCAACAAAGGCCCGCTGTATTACTTTTCGGTTATATCTGGAGGCCATTCGTCTTTTCAACGCCTCTTCCCTTATTCGAGCTTTCTCTCGGATTTCTGGAAGCAAATCGAGCTCTTCCCTTTGACGTTGGGAATTGACTTTTTCGCTAAAATGAATTACTCTGGGTAATCCTTCTTCGACCTCCACTGGGATCATTGCCTCCATTCCGTAAGCTAATCGGAAGGGTGACTCCTTTGTCGTGAAATGTGGAGTCGTTTGATATGCCCATAGGACTTGTGGGAGTTTCTCAGCCCAGGCTCCCTTTGCATCCTGTAATCTCCATTTTATCCCTGCTAATATAACTTTGTTAGCAGCTTCGGCTTGCCCATTGGCTTGGGGGTGCTCAACAGAGGTGAATTGTTGCTTTATATTTAGGTCGGCCGCTAGTTTTCTAAAGTCTGTGTCTGTGAACTGGGTACCATTGTCTGTAGTGATGGAGTATGGGACTCTGAACCTTGTGACGATATTTCTATATAGGAATTTCCGACTTCTTTGAGCTGTGGCATTGGCTAGGGGTTCTGCCTCGATCAATTTTGTGAAGTAGTCTATTCCTACTATGAGGAATTTGACTTGTCCTGACCCTTGAGGGAAAGGTCCGAGGAGATCGAGTCCCCATTTTGCAAATGGCCAAGGTGAGGTTACACTGATGAGCTCCTCTGGTAGAGCGGTGTGAAAGTTGGCATGCTTTTGACATGGCGAACATATCTTTACAAATTCTGTGGCCTCTTTTTGTAGAGTTGGCCAATAGAATCCTGCCCGAAGTACTTTTTTGGCTAGTGCTTGTGCTCCGAGATGATTGCCACAAATGCCACTGTGTACTTCTTCTAGGATATCCTTAGTGTTGGAAGTCGGCACGCATTTTAGCAATGGTGTTGAAATCCCTCTTTTGTATAAAGTATTATTTATGATGGTGTAGTATTGTGCTTTCCGTTTTAACCTCTTTGCCTCTTTCTCATCTGTAGGGAGGGCCTCTGTCATGAGGTAATTAATTATGGGGGTCATCCATTCCTGATCGCGACCTGTTATGGCTAGGACCTTTTCTTCGTCTGAGATTGATGGCTTCTGTAGCGTTTCTTGGATAAGGCTTCTATTATTGCCTCCTGGTTTGATGCTGGCTAGTTTTGAGAGTGCATCGGCCTAGGCATTCTATTCTCGGGGTATGTGTTTGATTTCATACTCTCTGAGTTGTCCGAGCTGTTCCTTGGTTTTGTCCAAGTACTTTTTCATAGTGGGATCTTTGGCTTGGTAGCTTCCTGTTATTTGTGAAATGACTACTTGTGAGTCGCTGAAGATGATAAGTTTTTGAGCTCCCACCTCCCCAGCCAACTTCAAACCAGCTAATAGTGCCTCATATTCCGCTTGATTGTTTGAGGCAGGGAACCCGAATTTGAGGGAGAGTTCGATTTGGGTCCCCTGGTCGCTTTCAAGTATGACGCTTGTGCCACTTCCCATTTTGTTCGAGGAGCCATCCACATATAGATTCCATACTACGGGGATTTCCGGTGTGTCCATAAATTCTGCAATGAAGTCGGCCAGATATTGAGATTTGATGGCCGTCCGTGCTTTGTATTGAAGGTCGAATTCAGACAACTCGACTACCTATTGCAAGATTCTGCATGCCAAGTCTGTTTTCTGTAAGATTCCTTTTATGGGCTGGTTGGTCCGAACTTTAATGGTGTGAGACTGAAAGTATGAATGAAGTCGTCGAGATGTTATTATGAGTGTGTAAGCGAATTTTTCTATTTTCTGATAGTTCTGTTCGGACCCTTGTAATGCTTTGCTGATAAAGTATATGGGTTGTTGCCCACTGTTGTCTTCTCGGACCAGTGCTGAGGCTATTGCCCGATTTCCTACTGCGAGGTACAAGATGAGTGGTTCTCCTTCCCGTGGCCGACCTAATATAGGTGGTTGTCCCAAAAAATTTTTGAAGTCTTGCAAGGCTTGCTCACATTCAACTGTCCATTCAAACTCTTTTCCCTTCCTTAAAGTGGCGTAGAAGGGGAAAGATTATATTGCTGACCCCGCCAGGAATCTGGACAAGGCCGCCAACCGCCCGTTGAGTTGCTGTACCTCTTTGATACAAGTCGGGCTTTTCATGTCGAGTACGGCCTTGCACTTGTTCGAGTTCACTTCGATTCCTCTCTGTGTGATCATAAAACCCAAGAATTTACCAGCTTCCACTGCAAAGGTACATTTCGTGGGATTGAGTCGCATGCCGTGTCGTCTTATGGTTTGAATACTTGTGTTAGGTCGGATAGTAACATCTCTTTATTTTGCGTCTTCACTAGCATGTCGTCCACGTAGACCTCCATGATCTTTCTGATGTGATCCGAAAAAACTTTGTTCATTAGCCTTTGGTAAGTGGCTCCTGCGTTTTTGAGACCAAAAGGCATAACGATGTAGCAGTAATTTGCCTTTGGGGTCAGGAAAGAGGTTTTTTCTTGGTCGGGTGGGTACATTGGGATTTGGTTATATCCCGAGTATGCGTCCATAAAGGAGAGGTATTTGTGTCCGGAGGAAGCATCTACCAGTGCGTCGATGTTTGGGAGTGGATAAGGATCTTTCGGGCAAGCTTTGTTGAGATCGGTATAGTCGGTGCACATTCTCCACTTTTCATTTGACTTTTTTACCAAAATGACATTAGCAAGCCATAGCGGGTATTTGACTTCTCTTATGAAGCCTGCCTCCAGTAGAACTCGTACCTGTTCTTTCACTGCTTGAGAGCGTTTTGGTCCTAGCTTTCTGCGCCTTTGTTGTACCAGCCGAGATCCTGGGTAGACTGCTAGCTTGTGGCACATTAGTTTGGGATCTATGCCTGGCATATCTGCGGCCTTCCACGCAAAGAGGTCGGCGTTGTCGCGTAGGAACTGTATGAGTAATTTTTTTATGTCCCCTTTTAGGAGTATGCCGATGTTGGTTGTTTGGTCTGGGGTGTTCCCGATCTAGATTTTCTCTACTTCTCCTTCAGGTTGTGGGCGGAGCTCTTCCCGCCTCCGAACTCCTCCGAGCTCGATTGTATGGAATTCTTCTCCTCTGCCTCTGATGTTTAGACTCTCATTGTAACAGCAGTGCGCCATCTTCTGATCTGCCTTTACTGTGGCTATTCCTTCGGCGGTCGGGAACTTCATGCATAGATGCGGGGTCGAGACTATTGCACTGAGTTGATTTAGTGTTGCCCGACCTATTAGGGCATTGTAGGCTGAGCTTACGTTAACGACGATGTGATCTATTTTGAGTGTCTTTGACTGACTTCCCTTTCCAAAAGTTGTGTGGAGCGGGATGTATGCCATTGGTTGAACCGGGGTGTCTCCTAACCCGAACAGGCTGTCCAGATATGCTCTGAGTTCTTTTTCTTCCAAGCCAAGTTTGTCGAAAGCGGTTTTGAATAAGATATCGACAGAGCTCCCCTGGTCTATCAGTGTGCGATGAAGATTTGCGTTTGCTAGTATAATAGTGATGACCATGGGATCGTCATGCCCTGTCGCGATGCCGGATGCGTCTTCCTTGGTAAAAGTGATTGCCGGGATGTCGGGTGCTTCCTTCCTTTCTGCGACGTGGTATACGTCTTTGAGATGTCTTTTGCGGGGTGATTTGGAGATTCCTCCCCCGGCGAATCCGCCGTGTATCATGTGGATATGTCTTTCTGGCGTCGAAGATGACCGCGCGGTTGGTCTGACGTCTTCTGCTCTTCTTTTTTTCCTTTGTTCATCATCATGGGTTGCCAGGTATCGATCTAACTTTCCTTCTCGTACGAGCTTTTCTATGACATTTTTTAAGTCAAAACACTCGTTGGTGGAGTGCCCCCGGATCCGATGGTATTCACAATATTCAGCCCGATTTCCTCCTCCTTTTTTGCCTTTGAGTGGTCGAGCTGGTGGTATTTTTTCTGTATTGCAAACCTCTCTGTAGACTGACAAACCCCATTTGTAGGGTTTATCTTGTATTGATTTTAGAGGATTTTGTCACCTTTCACCCACATTTATTCAATAAAATAGCATGGTTTTGTATATTCTCCTTTAATTGTGCTTAAGAGTGAAAACATGCTTTTTAGGCCTTAAAATAGTTGAATCTAATTCACCTTGATTCCATTAGATGCCTTGATATGTTTGTTAAGTGATTTAAGGTTTAGGAGGCAAAGATTGGAT
>NC_029779.3:14296854-14313809 GCF_000817695.3 Arachis duranensis
TTAACTAAGTGGTAGCAATGAACAATACTCATCACAATTGAGAAGGATAACTAGGATAGAACTTCTAGTTCTCATATCTTGCCAAGAGCTTTGTTAGTTGTTAGTTCATTTTCATTGCCATTTACTTTTCACGCTTCTTATCCAAAATCCCAAAACACATCACAACCAATAATAAGATACTTTATTGTAATTCCTAGGGAGAACGACCCGAGGTTTGAATACTTCGGTTTATAAATTTAGGGGTTTGTTACTTGTGACAAACAATCTTTTGTATGAAAGGATTAGTGATTGGTTTAGAGACTATACTTTACAACGAGATTTCATTAGTGAAATTCTAAACCGTCAAAAATCCAATCGTCATAGACATCCACAAGAGACACCCGAAGAGGGGTGTAATTGTGCTATTTTTTATTTTCTCTCCATGGCGATCTTCTTTCTTTCTAGAATCTTTGTCTTTATCCCGAGAGATGAACCTGGCCTTT
This sequence comes from Arachis duranensis, assembly GCF_000817695.3. Lineage (NCBI taxonomy): Eukaryota > Viridiplantae > Streptophyta > Magnoliopsida > Fabales > Fabaceae > Arachis > Arachis duranensis. The sequence goes on from NC_029779.3 coordinate 14,297,337, forward strand.
GAGGTCTCTCCTAATCGGGAGTTTCCTTCCATGTTGATGTACTTCTCCACTCGTTCTTGCACCTCGTTTAGAAACGTATGGTACTTCTTTGATATAGATTGACTAAAAGGCCCTTCTCGCAGGCCATTAATGAGGCCCATGATAGCGGCTTCTGTTGGCAGGTTTTGTATATCCAAGCAGGTCTTATTGAATCTCTCCATGTAGTTGCGCAGGGTCTCCCTCTCTCCTTGTCTGATTCCCAGTAAGCTCGGCGCATGTTTAGCTTTGTCCTTTTGCATGGAGAATCTGGCCAGGAACTTCTTGGCCATGTCATTGAAACTCGAGATGGATCTAGGAGGGAGGTTATCGAACCATCCAATTGATGTTTTTGTTAACGTAGTTGGAAAGGCTTTGCACCGAACTGCATCTGAGGCGTCTGTGAGATACATTCTGCTCCTGAAGTTGCTGAAATGATGGCTGGAATCCGTAGTACCGTCGTACAAGGTCATGTCTGGGAGTTTAAAGTATTTTGGGATTCTTGTTTTCATGATCTCTTTGGTGAATGGATCTTGCTCTTTGCGGGTGCTATCTTTGGGAGTGGAACGGCCGGCTTTAGTCTTGACATCGGCTTCAAGTTTTAGGAGTTTGTTCTCCAACTCCCGACGTTGCCTTATTTCTCTTTGCAGGTCCTTCTCAGCCTCTCGTTGGCGTAGAGCTTCTTCCTCAAGTTGTTTTAGCCGATCATGAAACGCATCCAGGGCTCCCTCATTTGGGGAGTTCTTTTTGTTGATTTGGGGAGTATCTTTTGGTGTAGTGTCCGCGTTTTTGTGCGACATTCTATCCTCTAGATCTGAGCCGTGGTCGTTGTCATGGTCGTCCACCATGGTGCTGGGATGACTTCCAGGTTCCCCGGCAACGGCGCCAATGTTCCGAGGGTTACCTGAAACTGTTGGTCGATCTTGGACGAGATCTTCGGTACTTGGTCGGAGCTGTTGTATCTGACCTGTTGACGGTGGCTGGAGCCGCTGTGTCCGACTTGTTGGACACGGTGGTGGTGCTAATCCTTCGTTCCCGGAGGGTGGGGTGTACCTGCAAGGGACTCCGATGCTTAAGTTAGTAAGGGTATTAAGTAGGTATTGAGTAGAATGAGAGTATGAGTTATACCTGGGTGCTCCAATGTATTTATAATGGCATAGAGTGACCTTCTTAGATAAGATAAGTTAGTTATCTTATCTTATCTTTATCTTATCTTTAATTGAGGTCATCTTATCTTCAAGGGAACCGCCCTTCTCTCTGTAGGCTTGGGCTGCCTTAGGATTTGGGGCGTGTTCCTCCATTTGGGCCCTCTATTGAGCCTTCCTATGATTTGGCCGACCTCTTTGAGAAGAGGTCGGGTCCTCCTAACCTTAAAGAGGTCGGTCACTTTGTCTGTAGAACATCCCGGGTCGGAGAGCTCGACCCAGGGTATGAATAGTACCCTATTCTGAGTATGTACCTAACAAGAATAGTGGTTTGGTCCCAATTACGTAGTACAATGATGTGGGAACGCCCACTTATATGATAAGTTCTGCTTCTCAACTAGGAGCATATTGTGGGATCAAGCTTTGCGTCGATTGCTAAGAATCCCGAATATACACGGTTCCACCCATAAGATACGTATGCTGGGTGTACACAGTTGAAAAACCATATTCGGGCTTGGTCTCAGATAATGTCGGGTTGCAAGTAGTCAATCGACGTGTGAGCTCACGGCCTGCATATGACAGACATGCATCATACTAGTTGTCGCATTTTCTCTGTGTTTATTTTCTATTTTCGGTGCTTTGTGATTTGTTTGTACTTACTATTTATTGTTGCTTGTTTACTAAAACAAACAACGACATAGTTAATGAGATATTGAGACTATGATAAACGAGTGAAGATTAGACTTTGAACCCAAGGTTAACATGATAAAACACACGATTATCTAAATCTCTAGAATTGTGCTGTGAGATCGATTTACGATTCATTCCTTTGCTAGTATCCTATTGGAAACCATAGGTTCTCACAACTTTCCCTTCACTATTCCTACAAATGGAGTCTATGGTGAGGATCGCTGGCATGGGAGTCCTGTTCATTGAATTATTTTATTTGTTGAAGATTATCAAAGACCTAGTTGTCGGTATTCAGTATAAAAAATATTTTATTTATAATTACGCAGTATATATAATACTGACAGTCTGTCCATCGATAATAAAGCGAGTTAGTAATATAAACGTGCGCCACCAAATGTTAGTGACATCTCACCTTATTATTGACGGTTGAGCTTCGGTGGCTTTCACCTTATGATACGCCTCGGAATGGTTATTGGTAACAGAGGTAAATGTAACAGTGTATTCTCACAACAGTACTATTAATTTGGTCAAATGTTTAAGCTATTCAGTGCATTAAATAACCACCTCTGCCTCAATGTTACGAAGAACCTCCACTTATTCTCTCTTTATTCATTTATTTATTTTTGGTGAGATTGCCTTTGACTATTAAGTCCATTTGTGCGATGGTGGTGGTAAAGAGAAAGCGATGATGATAGTTGTAGCAGTGAAAAATGACAGTGATAATGGAAGTAGCTATAAATGAGAGTTGGATGAGGAAGGATTTGAGTAGTGGTAAAGAGTTCAGAATTGGGTTGAGATAAAGCACTATAGAGGAAGCGGGAAATTGCGGTGGTTCATATAGGAATTTGCGGCGATTCTAATGAACTGTTGGTACAACCGTCGCAAAATAGGATTAGATTATTTGTAGTGGTTTAAAACCTTCACAATTTTGCTAACAGGTTTTTTAAAAAATTTGCAGCGATTTGTAAACCGCTACAATTTTGAAAGCAGTTTAAAAAAGTGCATATTGCAGAGATTTATAACCCCCCACTCCCACAATTTTTACATTTATATTAAAAAAAATTAGCTTCATAAAACTACTCAATTTTATTGCTTCTACATCTAGACAAACACAAAAATAAGAGCAAGCTAAAAATAGCTAAAATATCACAAGTAAAGTAATAACAAATTTAGTAATGACCTATTAAAGAACCAAATTAGATAATACACTAACAGCTTGATTCATCTAGCAAGTAGCAATTAATTGCTCTACAAACAATGACAATAATTTCTCCTGTGAGACTTCAGAAATATCTGAATTCAAATTTATGTTGTTTCTTAACAGAAGAACATTACCTGTAGTAATAAAATATAAAACAATAAGCAATAAATATGATATCTTCAAACAGAAAATGTAACATAAATATAACAACCTGTAGTAATAAAATATAAAACAATAAGCAATAAATATGATATCTTCAAACAAGAAATGTAATGTAAATATAGCAAGTAGCCTCCCTCTAAACTACAAGGCATTGTGCATGGTGTTTGCTATATCATATAAGAGAGATTCAAATTATTGCAAATCTTAGAGTCTCTAGGAAGTACTGTAGTACAAACAAAAGGATAAATATATAAGCCAAAGGGTAACATAAAGAGAATAGACTTCAACTTTTGTACAATGATGTGTCAACTACAAGGCTACACATAAAAGGGTCAAAGAATATATCTTACATCAGGGATAAGCTTTTAGTCATTTATAATTATTTTATTTTTTTCAATTTCACTTGTGATAATTATAAGTCTCTATAACCTGACAGAGAAGAATTTTAATGGAAGATTTCTGAAGACAATAAGAAAATTGTTCAAATAGAAAGTTCAAATGAAGATGACAATACTATTAAGATACATGGCAGAGCAAGCAGTTAAGGCATAGTGTATCAAAGATTTGAAAATAGTTTCGAAGAAAGTATCTTTTGCTAAACTAACATAGTATTTCTTTAATAATAAAAATATGGTAAATGAGATTAGCCCAAATAATATATTTCGTTTCTAGACCATGGTCTGGTTGTACAAAACATTTACACTAATGCAGCAAGAATTAAGATAAAACGTGAAAGGCTAAAGACCTAAGGGGGACATATTATGAACCAACTCTTCTAATCGTTGTTTGCGCAGCTAGGCAACACATACTTATATCTCTAGCCAGTTATATAAACACAAATTTTAAGCTCACTATCAGATGAAAATGAAGATGATTTTCATCATTATTTACCTATTTCATAGAAAAGTTCATTGATGTTCTCTGATCACCCGTCTTAGTAGATGTTTCAATGTAGAACATTTCACTCTCATGAGCAAATTATTTCCCTTCCTGCAATAATTTTAATTCATTTAAGTGGAAACAAAAACAATATAATGCGGTCAAGATCGTGGGTTTGGATCCTCTAAAGTGAGTAAACAATACCTCGACTTCAACCTCTCTATTTGGCTCCAAATCCAATTTGTTTGCCACCAATTCCATTACCAACTTATGGCTTCCTATAGACAGTGTTAAAGTTTTATTATAGTGAGACGGAGACAAGCATAAGCATTTGAATCTGAATTTACTTTTGTTAGTACAAATAGAACAACGAAAAAGAACAAAATGGAAGTTTTCAAAAGGAACAACAGATCAAGTTGAGTAAATATTATAAATTTGGATAGTGAATGATTTATAAGTGGCTAGTTTTGAATTGAAGTTAAAGTTTTTCATGACACAAGCATGAGTTTCAACAATGAGTTCTTGGGGTTAAAAAGAACATTGAGATTGTTGTAGTAATTGTCATTTCCAGTATTCTAAGGCATTACCATGTACTTGCAATTCTTCAACCCATTTTTTGGCTTTAACAAATGTATCCTGGGATTAAAAACAAAACAAAAAAGATAAGATATATATTAGAAAAGTTTTCATGAATTTTAGTAAAAAACTAAGACTAGAATTGTTGGATTCTTTTAAAATTAACTAAGCTGAAACTCTTACAATGCTTGAGATATCATAAACAACAATTATTGCTGCCGTACCATAGTAGTATATAGGAGCCAAACTATGGTATCTTTCTTGTCCTGCTGTATCCCATATGTCAAATTTCAATATAGCTTATGGTAATGATAATAGTAGTTTTGTGAAAAATGCCTATAATTAGTCCCTATTGATTTTTTTTTCTTTTATCGATGAAGCAAAACAATTAATGGATACAAAAAATAAGCAAAATCAATTTCAAAGTTCATAGAATGAAGATTCAGAACAAATCAAACCAAAAAGAACAAACCAGAAGTGAATGAGCAAAGTAGGAGAAAGGATGCACCAATAGATCTGAACCTGCAATGGGTGTGCGCCGTTGAAGGTTGGAGGTGATGGAGGCAGGAACCTATATAACTACAGTAAATTTGAACCACGCATAATGTGAGGAGATGGAGAGAAAATATGACAGACAAGACGAAACAGAAAGCCTGGTGTTGTCATCTTTGTCTGAATGAGCTGAAACTTCCCGGACGGTACCTGGGGGAAGAAGGGTTAGGGTTAGCAAGGTTTAGGATGTTTATTCAATGAGCCGAAAGAGGGAAAAGGATGCCTCTAATGGGGTTGGCAGCGTCAAAGGTCAAATTTGATGGTGGTAGGATGCTGTGACAGGAGAACCCAAAGGAGGAGGAGAGACATTGGAGCTGTGGTAACAAATGTAAAATGAGATTAAGAGAAAAAGAGGTTGAAGTATCGCCAAGCAAAGATAGATTAGCTTTGGTTTCTTAAAATTCACTGCAAAATCGAATCAAATAGTTGCTCTTCCAACTATCACCACCAAAACCGCCATAAAATTAGTAGATAGCGGCGGTTAGCAAATCAGCTGCTGATTAGTTGCCGCTATCTTCTATTTTTATGATAGTAAAGTAGGCTAGAAAGAACAATTTAAAATTTTTTTAAAAAATTTTGGAATTTTTTTTAGTTTTATCAATCAAAATTCAGCTTTAATAAGTACAAAATTAATTTATTCGTATAATTTATTTATCTTTTGTTCTTATCTCCTTATATAATTTATTATTGGAAACAATCATAAAGGGGCTCAATTTTTTTTTTTTTATTATGGATAAAGATGGTGTGCAATTCAGTTATATTGGTTATGTAGGTGTTTTTATTTGTATAAAAATATGTAATTGGACCATCCAATTACTTTGTAGGAGGATTTTTAATAATTTTTTAATATTAAACCAGAGAATCTGTTTTTTTTTATTGTGAATATTTTTTATTTCAAAATTCACAAATTGTACGTGGTCCGATTTTTACTCTTCAAAAATAAGTAAATTTAATTTTTACACTCTAAATTAAATAGGAGTAATTATTTAAATTAGTCTCCAAAAAATTTAAAAGCGAACGTTTTAGTTTTTGAAAAAAATTAATATACAAAACATCTCCAATATTTTAATCCGTCAGATAAATCAGTCTCCAATTTATTTTTCGGTGGAATAATTATCCAAATCTAAGGATTTTAAAATTAGACATTTTAGTCCCAAAAATTAATACACAGATCAATCCTAACATTTTTTTCGTTAGACATAACAGTCGCTCGTCTATTTTTCGGCATGTTCCATTAGATATAACAGTCGCTCGTCTATTTTCCGGCATGACCCACTAAATTCTTCAAGTGTTTATTAGAAAAAGAATATTAGTAGATATTATAATCAAATTAATTTTTAAAGTTAAATTAAACTTATTTAATTTCTAATATGGTATTTTTTTCAAAAAAAAATTTATTGAACTATCTTCATTACATACATAATTTTAAATCTAACAAAAATAGATGTACTGAGTCTCATATTCTCTTAAATTAAAAGTATATTATTGTAATTTATTTAGTTTCATGTATTGTTATTTTTATGTTTTATTTTTTTTATGTTGAGTATTTTCTAACTCTAAATTAGATATGTCTTTCATTAAAAAGTGGTCCAAATATTAATTATTAGAGAAGTGGTTCAATAAAATTATTAGAGATTATTCTACAAGAAACTGATCAAGGTTAAAACTATTTGATATTTTTATATTTAATATAACTTAGATTAATGTGTGAATTAGAAATTAAGTATAATCAAAGTTATTCTTCTATTTTAATTTGAATATCAACTTAATTACCAAATTATCAATTAACTCAAAAAACTAATTGAATTTCTACTTCATAAATAGACTAACATAACATACACATCTATGTGACACATATATATTTTTTTATTTATAATATGTGCAAAAATTACGTTAACAAAAAATATGTCAATTTTGAATTTTCCATTAGTGAATTACGTCAAAAAATAAAGGACAGATTCTATTATGTCTGCCAGAAAAAATATTAAAAATTAATTTATATATTAATTTTTTTAAAAAATTAAAATATCTGTTTTTAAAATTTTAAAGACTAATTTAAATAATTATTTTGTCATAAAATAAATTAAAAACTGATTTACTATTAGATTTAAATTTTAAAAATATTTTTATATATTAATTTTTTTTAAACTAAAATATTCACTTTTAAAATTTTAAAAACAGATTTAACTAATTACCCGTTAAACAGTATTAAAAACATTTGACATTAACACGTTTACCATCAATGAATCTGCAAAATACTGTTCCCCACCCAATATAAAAAATAATTTGCGTAATAAAAGTGCTTCTTTCCGAAGAGAGAGTTAGTTAGCATTTCAAACCGAGACAGTTGGCTGAGGTCCATCTCAGACAACAAACCTAACCAAACGAAACTGCAATAATTAAGAAAAAAAAATATGCAGAACAACGACAACAACAAAGAAGAAGCTGAACGTCTGATAGGAATCGCAGAGAAGCTTCTACAGAACCGCGACCTCAACGGCGCCAAAGACTTCGCCATCCTCGCCCAAGAAACCGAGCCCCTTCTAGAAACTTCCGACCAGATCCTTGCCATCGCCGACGTCCTCCTCGTCTCCGACGCCACCACCACCGATAACACCCCGCAATGGTACCAAATACTCCAAGTCGACGTGTTACACTCTCAAGACCTCCACGTCATCAGGTCCAACTACCGCAGGCTCGCCCTCCTCCTCCACCCTGACAAGAACCGCTTCCCCTTCGCCCAGCATGCATTCGCCCTCGTTTCCGACGCCTGGTCCGTCTTATCCGACCCGGCCCAAAAACTCGCCTACGATGCGGGTCTCCTAGGGTTTACGAAGGGTGTTGCTTGAGGTGCCAAAACGACAATTGCGAGAGGTCGTTTCACGGTGCTGCGGTTACTGCTATGCCGCCGTTGGTGCCTGGTGAGGAGAAGTATTATTGCAATTGGGGCTTCTTTCCGATGGGTTTTGTCTTTGAGAGCTTGAAATCCAATGGAAATGCTGCGCCGCAAACGGTGGCTTCAGATTGCATGCAGCAGCCGGTGCCAGTTGCGGTGGCGCCTGCGGCGGTTGATGTTTCGGGTAGTGTGGGTTCGCGGAAGCGAGGGAGGCCCCGGAGGGTGGTTTGAGATGGTTAAAATGTTATGGTTTTAAGTTGCGGTTAGTTTCAGAAAACATTTTCTGTGTTCCTTTTTCTTTTTTTTGGATGAAAACCAATATGATTTTGTTCTATTCAGGGAACATGGAAATCTGAATGCAATGTGGAACATTTTGTTTGTTTGTTTTGTAGTAATTGTTCTTTCATTGGTTGATAAATTAAAATGTAGCACTATTCTGTTCAAATCTGCTCCTACAGAAGCTGTTTAAACGTGGGTGTTTAGTGTTTACCATTTAGGAGTTTGTCATTCAGAATGAGTTTGAAAAGGGACATTCAAAATTTCTCTGTTTAGGTGGGTTTGGAAGCATTCTTAATGCTTACATTTATATAACATTTGACTTATTAATGTCAGTGTCTAGTTGAATAAGGCAACACTATTTGTAGTAACTACGAAAAGAATTCCCTTATAAGATATACATTCAACAAACCATAGACAATGGCTGTGCTTAAATCCCCATAAAGCTAAGAAAGCTGCTCAAGTTGCTAGTCATTGAAGCAAGGAATCACAAATCTTCAACTCTATTACCTTCTGAAACCAACGATCAAAACTATAGGTGATAACATATTCAATATGACTATCTAAATTTCTGGTTTAAACATTTTCAACTGGAGAACGATTTTGTTGATTAACCATAAATTTTAATGGTTGAATAAATCAAAGTACAAACTAAAGTCTGGTTGGTTTGATATGGCATTTGACCTTATGAAAACACTTTATGCTTCTATGAAGAGTTTTTGATAGCTCATGGTACCATCTGTGAGTATGTCATAAGCAAAAATGCTTTCTTTGCTTTGATGATATACAGAAGCTTCTAACTGGGGGGTGCAAATCCAGCAGTTATTTACATAAAGGGAGTTCTAATTAGGGGTGTAAATCCAGCAGTTATTTACATAAAGGGAATCAGGTACAAAAAATACAATGCACAATGCCAGCATAAAAATAACAGCTGCATCATTTTTGCACAGTTTAAGGAAAAAGGCTCTCTTATATGTTTAAAACAACACATCTAAACTCTGCTTATCCAGCTAATCACTCTGTTTAGCATTAGGAGACTATCCAGCTAATCACTCTGCTTAGCATTAGGAGACTTCTTACAACCCTTGTGATCCTTAATTCCACGAGGTTCACATCCTTTCTGCTGGATAGCGAATTCTGGAGGCTCTGCAGGGATAGGTGGACTAACTTTGTCGTCTATTTCAAGTGTCCGTTTCGCTCCCAGCAAGGCAGCATCAAGAACAATATTCTCTTTCAAGGAAGGAATAGTTGATGATGATGAGCCACCAGATTTATCTTTTTCTTCACCTTTCTTTGATGGTGAAGAGGTAACAGAATTAGTAGCATCTCCTCTGCCTGACTTCTTGGAAGTCAACAAAAATTCCGGTGATGTCTTGTTTCCTGCACTTCCTGCTTTTTCCTTGGGCTGCATGGATTTGGATGTCTTCTGGACCAAATTATCATGATCCATATTCTTGGTTTTGGATTCAGAAGGGTTAAATTTCTCGTTGCTGGAGTTTACGCTGGATGTGGAGGTTGATGGCCCTGCAAAGTCGTCATCTACTCTCAAGTCAGATGTCAAGGTTTCCTCAAACTTGTTATCCTTCTCGTTTGTAATGTTCGAATGAATTGAAGGCTTAACATTGTAAGGTGAATCCTTTGATGAGAATGGACGGTTAGCCTTAGCTCTGGAACGAGTGAATAGGTTCTCATCAAATGGATCGGCTTCTGAATCAGTGACACTGTACATCTTCTGAATTGTGCGGATAGGGGTCGCTAGTCGAGCTCCATGATGATCGATAACTCTGAGAAGATCCAAGAGAATAGCCTCCTGTTTTTATTACAAAAATTGCTCGTCAGTTACCTAAGTAAGCCACTTATCCGTAACTGATACTAAATGCCCCTTACCAAGGAATGCATAGAAGCAAAACTAATTGGAGACCATTACAGATGAGTTTTAAAGCATAACAGGGATTGAGAATACTATTACAATTGAGTTGAAAGAGCTGCATTACGAAACATCTATAGACATATGTTAAACTAGGTAAAAACTCCATGTAGTTGTCTTTATGTGAAGTTCGTAGTTGAAAACTATTAGATGATTTGATATGTTTGACTAAATTATCATCTAACGGTTTTTAACTATCAACTTCACATGAAGACAAACTGCATGCGAGTCTCCACCATTAAACCATCATGCTTTATGCATCAACAGCTGCTATAATCAATCAAGACTCACCTTAACTCGAAGGTACTCTTCGGAATGTGAAGTTTTAACAAAGCAAGATATTAATATCTGTAACAGAAAAAACCATGGCAGTTGAGAAATGAAAAAGGAGAAAATCAAGAACTTGTAATTAATTAGTAAGGCAGACAAAAAATAAATTTCTGCATATTCCAAAGTTCCAATGAAAGAAATGCTAACTAATCAGATGCCTTAAACATCCAATTACAAGATAAGATGTAAAAAGAACAGGAAGCCCAAGATACAATGAATAGAAACTTGAAAAGTTGCTCAGAGCGTAACTGGTGTAACTGGTGCTCAATAAGCATTATGATACATGTATGATTGTGAAGCAGAATTTAGTAGTCTTCAGCAATATGAACCAGAGCTGCTTAATAGTCTGTCCCAAATTATTTAAGATAAAAATTTAAGTCTTCTTTACCTATATATGTCAATTTATATTTAGTTAAAAATTGAAACTGTGTCTTTTCTAACTTGGAGATCATTCACTTGAAAATTTGAAAAGGCATAGGAAAGCAGAGCTTTTCATCCTAAGCTTGAGCCTTGAGGGCATCTTGCCTTAGATTATGCTACAAGATGCATCTAAAGATAAGCCTTGAAAATGCCTTTAAAAGCATATATTGAAGATAAACAAAGGAAAACAAGATGTGAACTTATGAGCTCAATTTTTCAAAAAACAATGGGCACAAAAAAAGGGTACCTACCATAAGAGCCTGATTTTCTGGATTGATATCCTCCAGAAAAACCCTTCTATGCAATCTTTTCTGCTCTATTTGAGGATTTTTAGCCAAAACCTTGCGCATATCAGCTAGGATATTCTGCATCAAAAAATTTAGTTAAGAGATTACCTTAGCTTTCACACAATGAGATAGCCAAAATAAAGTCCCTCAACAAGTTTTAAAGCAAGTAATCCAAGAGTGCTCACATTGATCTTGTTAACATCCAAGTGACTGATGGCAAGGTGAGTCTTGATGCGCCAATGAGATTTCTTACTAAGATTCCTTACAATGTTTACACTCAACTTCTGGTTAGGAATATGTACTGCTTCACAATCAGCACCTCTAACAATTGTTGGTGACCACCAGCCTACATGCTATAAAAAATATGGAAATTGGAAAATTGAATATATAAGAAAACAAAATATCATTTATAATAAAAACTATTCATATAGGGAAAATATATGAATAAGAGATTCCAACCTCAACTCTACCAGAAACCTCATCATCTTTAATCTTTGTTTTAATCCGCTCATTCACAACAAATGGTCGAGTTGTATGAATCATTATACTTGAAAGGAAGTTCATGAATATCTGAATGCATCACAGGAAGTGAAGTTAAAACAGCAGCAAACAAGAGAAACTTATTAAACTTAATATAAAGGATGATCCACAAAAAGCAAATGATAGGCTTAATGATTCTCATGAACAGTATTGGAGATCCTATAATATACCTCACGACCTGCAAGCGAAAGCAATACTGTGCCCAAACCACCAGCAGTCAACCATTTCTGTGTGGAGAATCCCAGCAACTCCATGAACAGTGACACAGCAGCTACCCATATTGCAGTATATACAGCTTTACCAGTAAAATCAATCCTCATCTGTCATTCACAACTTTCAGTGAGATTTGTGTTTACGCTTGAGGAATGCCCTCAAGAGTTGACAAGATGAAACTGAGAAAAAATGCCCTACAACACTGCTTTGTTTAGCCTGCATACTCAAAGTTATGTGTAAATCTTAGTCACATACAAATCTTCATTCACTAATAGTTGACTGCTTTGAAACTTCAGTTGATAACACAACTAATTTAAAGCTTCATTTAAGTGATCTCAAAAACAAAAAATAACTATATCATTATTGCAGCAAAATGTTATGTGGAGGATGGAATAATGATAAGGAGAAGAGAAAGAAACATACATTCCTTTCATCACTGGAGTCATTCATCTCCATACAACTTTTTTGTGCTTGCTTAATTAAGCTGAAAGAAGTAGTACATGCATATTAGATTATAATTGAAACAACACACCAGATTCCAAATGCATCATAGTAAGAACCAAAATAATTATTTTACAACTACAAGGCAACAATAAATAGGAATAATAATATTAAAAAATAACAAGATCAATCAAATAAAATGTGTAACCATTATCAAAATAAAATAGAATAGAATTATCTATGACAAGCAGATACAACCCAGCATTTCTCTGTACTTCCTATTTTTCCTTCTATACTATCTTAAATGTTTTAAATTTGCATAATAGTTTGTGTTTTACTTCGAGTTCAGATAACAAGAAAGGAAAATGATAATTCTACACCTAGATAGGTGTTTCACTTTATACACCCAATCCACCACCATTGATTTGAATGTGAACCCCACATACTTTTCCTCCTTCTATCTTCTCCATACTTTAATTTAATTAATAGGGTAAAAATTGAACATCAATCAAGGTGTGCAACTATCATTACCAAACAAGAAAGAGAAGCTTGACTTACAAAAGGTACAATATAATAGTAACTTGGTTAATATAACAATAATTGTGGGACATAATTCTGAGAAATATCTACCTTGAAGAACAATAAGCAAATGTAAGGACTGTTGACAAGGATCTTACAAAACTCAGCAGCCGTTGCTTCACAGCCTGACTGGTTTCTGATGGTAAGACTAATGGATCTAAATCCCTGAAAGAGTTTATGATATCATTAGAGTTCTTCAAGTTTCCAGTGGAAAAATACCTGTTGAACTATAAGATTACCTGCATATGAGCATAACCCCTGTCCATAGCAGCAAAGGTTGAAGATAAGATTTCATTAAATAACGCAAACTACTTTTCTTCCAACTTTTGTCAGTCTTCTGAAAACATGTCACTATGTCACCAAACAGGAAGTTAACTAATGCTGGCATTCGATTTAATTTAGACGAAGATTAGATGCTAACTTGCAGAAATAGAGTCCTGCTCAGGCACAGAAGTGGCTCTAGACCCCAGACAGCAAAACCAATGATACCAAGGGCAGGGATGAATTGATGTACAAATTGTACAATGGGTTTTCCTGATATAGTGCACTGTGGCCTACATTAATTTGAAAATAAATTAATTAAAAACGTAAGTATGTCCATAGAGATTGTGTTCTGCAATAGATAGGTGATAAAGGAAGAGATGCGCTGAATTCAGCACTAGATAAAACTCTATGCAAGCAGCATGTGTATATAACTGTCATAATAAATGAACTTAGTATCAAAAGTTCAAGCTTTAATCAAGTATTCTTGGGGTTTGATCAATTACCCAATTCTACCCACTACTTCTCAAAGGGAACCATAGCTCAGTGGCATCAGATGCCCAACATAAATCTCAAGTTCATAACATAATATGAAAGTGATGTTGCCATAAATAAACACATGGACATGTTTTCAATGAATTTGTGGAACTTTCTCTGAATTACTGGGAACAAAATAGAGAGAGAGGAACCTTGGTAAAGAAATAGTAGCCAAATTCCTGAGTGGAGCCTCACACCCTCCAGCTGGTATTAGTGTGGACTGGCACACCGAAACACATCGTAAGGGCCTAAGTGGGACATGTACTCTGGATAGGATAAGTGCAGAAGAATCCCGCCTCTGTCAAACAAAGTTCATCATCAATTTAGTCCACGAACAAAAGAAGGCATACATCTAGTACAATAACCATATAGAAGAAGTGGCGCGAATGAGAGTATCTCAAACTGGAAGGCAACAGGAATTCAGAAAAATAAAACTACCAACAATATGCATACACAGGAGATTTCAAGAAGCAAAAGCAGTAGGGTCATACCAAACACTCTGGCGAATGATTGATATTTACAAAACATAATCGATCTGCACACATGGGCTTCTGTAAAGAAATAAATAAAACTCAGCATTGTACATTAAAAGAAGGCAAACTCTTTAAGGAAACAAATCAAATCCAAATCAAATCAAATAATAACAACATACATGACAAAAACCGCAGCTTTCGATATTGCTATGTAGCCTATGTGAACCCGAATAGGCCATTGTTGAATGGAACTGAAGCCAAAGGTGATGATGATGGAATGAGCACAACATCATATAATAACAGTTTCAAACTAGTTTATCCTTTCAATCAGAAAAACAGCTGTAACAGAAAAAAGGAATTAGAACTGCATGAAAGAAAAAAAGTTGAACATAACCACCTTAGCAGACAAGAAAAATAGTTGTTTTATTTTTGCAAGGGAAGAAAAAAAGGGGGTAAAAATCCAAAGATCCATACTTTAGCAGTTTTATCAGCAACTAAAAGTCTAAAATAAGCTGAGAGATTTTCAGGTCAAACAAATTACTCAAAAAAGAGAAAATTAGATAAAATAAATAAACATGAGTAAACCTAAGTTCATGAAACCATCGATTATAAAGAGAGAAGTGAAAATTGATATGCGAGTTAGTTACATACACCTGAGTGATGCAAACGAAGTATGATTCTGAGTTTGCGATATTCCAAGCTTTGAGGGAAGAAACAAAAGGAAAGGAAGAAGGAATATTCCTCAGAACTAAGGCCTCTTGGAGATTGAAGCTTAGCACGAAAGAACAAACTCACACATTGGAATTGGAATTGAAAACGAAGTCGGCGCACACGTTATCGTTTCTGGCTTTGGCTTCGCACAGCATGAAAATGAAAATAGCGATGACATGGCGTAAAGTGGGATCACAAATAAATTGTCTGTTTTTTTTTAGAATAATTGTCTATTTTCTTTTTAAATTTTTTTATTTCAGTAGATATTTAAGTCTCTAATCATTTAAAAATATATTTAAATTTTTAATATTTTCAAAAAATTTGGACATATTAATTTTTTAGTGTAATTTGTTCAATTTTAAAAAATTTTTTATGTGTATTCATATCAATCAATTTAGTACAATAAAAGTCACGTTTAATATTTTTGTTGAATTAATAAATCTAAGTGAATATGAGAAATCAATATGTTGAAATTTAATATATTTTTAAATTATTAAGAACTTAAATATCTACAAAATTAAAAAATCAAAAATCTATTTACCATTTTTTCAAAATAAAAATAAGTGTTTTATAATATTTTTTCATTTTTAAGTCAATCATATTTTACAACAAGAGTCAATAGAAAAGTTTCCAAGAATACAGGGGGTTGATGCAACCAAAATCAGTTATCATTCTTCCTAGCATAGGCGTAATTGCTTAAGTAACATTAAGGTCAATTTAGAAAATTTTTAATATACTAACAAAACATGTATTATTTTTAGTAATAACAGTTACTACCTTTTGGAAAGAGAAAAAAAAAAAAACTCCCCAGCACAATCTGTATTAGGTAGCATTTGTTTTGAAGTACTGAAATAGATACAGAAAAATTAAAATTTAATATCATATTTGTTGATTTAGAGATTGGTACTAAAATTTTTGTCTTAATCCCAAAATTTCAGTATTTCAGTACTTCTAAAAATAGGAATACAGGAGATTAAAATTTTTAGAGATAAAGATTAAAACTTTAATAATATTTTATATCTAAAATACCTTCATTTCAATTAATTAATTCTAAATTTATCCTTTGTGTAAATTAAATTAAAATTTCATTCTTGTTTCAATTTCTATTTCTCACTTTGTACCAAATATAATACTAAGATTTATTTCAATCTATATCTCTTAATCTCTGTTTATCAGTTCCAGTCTTTTTATTTTTATCTCTTCACCAAACGCTACCTAAATGCATAGACTGTGTTATTGTTTTTATTATTTTTTTCTAAATATTTTTTTCTTGTTATCATATTTATATTTTGTCTCGGAGAAAATTTATAACAATATAACAATATATTTGAAGGAGAATAATTATGGAAAATAGTAAAAATT
>NC_029779.3:14315462-14323587 GCF_000817695.3 Arachis duranensis
TTGAAGATCTATCAGTTTGTTAGTCACGCTCTGGACTTTCCGACCTCTTTGAGGATTTTCTTCTTTCTTTTCCATATGACTAAGCCCTTTAGTGGGCTAAACAACAAACAACAATGGGTATCCTTCCGGGCCATACAAGGCCGGAGGATTTTCACTCTTTTTGATGAATCCTTCCATGACTTCAAAAATTATTTTTTCAAAGTGCAAGCTGTAGAAGGTCACCACCCCTTCTTCCTGGATGAGCATTCTTCCCCTCGCTTTCCCTTTTATTGGCTGGAGGCCTCCCCTTGTGAAAAGTATGGTCTAGATGACCTGGACGAGGTGGAGGCGGCCATTGTGGGGTTTTTTCGAGAAGCGTGGGGGAGGGCCCCATACTTGGATACTAGAAAATTCCTTCAGGGGACGCCGACCTTTGTTCGGTCGCAACTAGGTAGTAAATGCATTTTCTATTTCCGACTTGTTTCTGTCGACTTGAGTTTTTGCCGACTTGTAAATTTTGCTAATTATTTCTTTTTGCAGATATGGCAAGGAAGAATGCTCAGGAATCTTACTAGAGAGTTCAGGAGGCTAAGGCAAAATCTCGGGCCAGGGCCGGTGGTGCCAGGGCAATCGTCTCCCCTCCTCCTCCTCCTCCTCCTCCTCCTCCTCCTCAGAACGTGGGGACTCCTTCTCAGCCTATTGTGATTTCTTCTTCCAGCTTGTCCCGACCACTTCCTTCTGCCCGACTTCTTTCTGAGCCAGAGAAGAAGAAGCGTAAGACTTTAGAGTCTGGCTCTTCTTTTGATGGTGGGGTTAAGGCGGATGCTCTTGCATTCGTCCGAAAGAACATCTATCCTCATATAAGTATGGATGATGTTTCTGTTCGAAACCACCTCACCATCCTGGCTGAGGAGAGTTTTCGGGCGGCGGGTGTTTGTGGCAAGCTTTTGGATATCTTTGAGAAGACTCCCCTCAGCTCTTTGGGGGTAACCTCGAAGGTTGAAGAGTTGGAGGGGAGGCTTCTTGCTTACCAAGATCATGAGAGGGAGTTGAGGGAGGAGGTAGCTAAATTGAGGGAGGAGAGAGATAGCCTCCGGGAGAAGGAGAGCAAGCTGCGGGCCCAATGTACTATGGAGGCGAACTTGAGGAAGACAGCACAGGATAGTTACCAGAGTTTATTTCAGGATCTTGTGTCTGTGAGGAAAGATTTGCTGAATTCTCGGAATGCGTACGCCGAGTTGGAGGACTCTATTGCTGATGGTGCCGAGGTGTCTTGGAGAATTTTCCTGGAGCAAGTCAGAGTTATCGCTCCCGACTTGGATCTTTCTCCTTTACATCCTGATAAAGTCGTTATTGACGGTGCTATCGTGGATCCTCCTGTCCCCGTGGTTGTTTCCGAGTCAGAATTGAAGACTCGGGGGCAGAGGATTATTGAGTCCCCTCCTCGTCCCGAAGACGCTCCGAGCTCTTCAGTTGTTCCTCCGACCTCCTCTTCAGCCTCTCTTCCTGGTCCCGGTGGCGCTCCTCCTGAGTCTGGTGGTGGTGATCCTTCTACTCTTCTGAAAAAATGAATTTTTTATGGCTATATGGGGGCTCGGCCTGTGAGTCCCCCCTTTTTTAAACTCATTTATATGTTGTTTGGTAATGCTTGAACAATTTTCTTTGGCCTTTTAAGGCCGTAAACAAAATATTTCATCAAGTGCCCTTTTTTGAATAAGGGTTTAGATTAACAAAATAAATGCCCTTTTTTGGATAAGGGTTTTAAGTTACCTTATGCGTGTATGCTTTTCTAATTTCGATATTTCAAAACCCTCTTGATCTTTCTCTGAAAACCTTTTCTATTGGCTTGTCTTGTTTTTCAAGCCTTTTCGTTCAAGGGCTTTTATGCAGCCTTTAAACTTTTCTTAGGTTTTCCAATCTCTTTTTGTTATCCTTTATACTCAACTTTGCTTTAGTGAGTTTTTATGGCTTAGGTTATTTTTGTGATGCGTTTTTCATCTACTCGGAGTATTTCCGAGTTTGTTTTACTCGGGTTCTCATTTCGACTTAGGAGTCAGATTGTTCCTGAGTTTTTTACGATCAACTCATACAACCTCTTTACGCCGACTTGTACCTCGTCGTTTTATCCTGATGACCATCTAGGTCGGTTCATGGGATTTTCACGTTTTGTCGAGCTTAAGTCGGCGCGTTTCGTAGAAAGACTTAGAAAAATAAAGAAGGATATTATAAGAGATATTGTAAATGAAAAAGATCTTTATTAATTGGGGAGGTACCTTCTTGCTACTAAGGGTCTTGATAGCCTATTTTCCCTTAGCCTCTACTATGATGCCTCGTTAAAAACCCTTCTCCAGAAAAAACCCTTTTTGGGAAAAAATCATGAAGTTGGGAAAAGAGTACATCAGGGAGTAGAGTTCGCTTCTAACTGTAGTACCTTTTCATATTACAAGCATGCCACGACCTTGGTAGCTCAGTGCCATTCAGGTCGGTTACTTTATAATAACCTTTCCCTAATACTTCTTTGATTTTGTATGGTCCCTTCCAATTTGCGGCGAGCTTTCCTTCTCCTGATTTGTTGACTCCTATGTCGTTTCTGATAGGACCAAGTCATCCGGGGCAAATGTTCTTCGGATGACTTTTTTATTGTACCTGGTAGTCATCCTTTGTTTCAATGCCGCTTCTCTTATCTGGGCACCTTCTCGGACTTCGGGGAGCAAGTCGAGCTCCTCTTTGTGCCCCTGTATATTTCCGACCTCATCATGGAGAATTACCCTTGGGCGTTCCTCATTGATTTCTATTGGAATCATGGCTTCTACTCCGTAGACTAGTCGGAAGGGTGTTTCTCCTGTGGCGGATTGGGGGGTTGTCCTATAAGCCCATAGCACCTGAGGGAGCTCTTCAGCCCAAGCTCCCTTTGCTTCCTGTAGTCTCTTCTTTAGCCCTGCCAGTATGACTTTGTTGGCTGCCTCGGCTTGCCCATTGGCTTGTGGGTGTTCTACCGAGGTGAACTGATGTTTGATTTTCATACTGGCTACTAAGCTTCTGAAGGTAGCGTCGGTGAATTAGGTTCCATTATCCGTAGTAATGGAATAAGGTATCCCATATCTTGTGATGATATTTTTGTAGAGGAATCTGCGACTTCTTTGAGCGGTGATGGTGGCCAATGGTTCTACTTCTATCCACTTTGTGAAGTAATCTATTCCCACGATCAAGTATTTGACTTGTCCTGGCGCTTGGGGAAAAGGACCTAACAAATCCATTCCCCATTTTGCAAAAGGCCATGGAGAAGTGATACTGATGAGCTCTTCTGGTGGAGCCACGTGGAAATTTGCATGCATCTGACACGGTTGACATTTTTCACAAATTCCGTGGCATCTTTCTGCAAGGTCGGCCAGTATAATCCAGCTCGGATCACTTTTCTGGCTAGTGACCTTGCTCCGAGATGATTTCCGCAGATCCCACTATGTACTTCCTCCAATACCTCGGCGGTTCTTGGGGTCGGTACGCACTTTAATAATGGTGTTGATATCCCTCTTCTGTAGAGGACATTTCTCACCAAGGTGTAATGTTGTGCTTCCCTTCGGATCTTTCTAGCTTCTTTCTCCTCCTTAGGGAGGATGTCGAATTTCAGGTATTCGACTAAGGGATTCATCCATCCGAGGTTTAAACCGACTACCTCGAGTACTTCTTGCTTATCTTCTGTTTTTGCTACCGAGGGTTCTTGGAGGGTTTCTTGAATCAGGCTTCTGTTGTTTCCTCCTGGTTTGGTACTTGCTAACTTGGATAGGGCATCCGCTCTGCTGTTTAGATCCCAAGTTATGTGTTTGACCTCGGTTTCTGCAAAGCGCCCGAGATGCTCCAGGGTTTTTTCCAAGTATTTTTTCATATTAGGGTCCTTTGCCTGATATTCTCCGCTTATTTGGGAGGTCACCACTTGTGAGTCGCTGTATATCATCACCTTTGTCGCACCGACTTCTTCTGCCAACTTTAGTCCGGCGATCAAGGCTTCATATTCTGCCTGATTATTTGAAGCCGGAAATTCAAATTTTAAAGAAACCTCTATCTGGGTTCCTCTTTCATCTACTAATATTATGCCTGCGCCGCTCCCTGTTTTGTTGGAGGATCCATCTACATAGAGTTCCCATGTAGTCGGTTTGTCCTCTTGATCCCCTGCATATTCTGCCACGAAGTCGGTGAGGCATTGGGCTTTAATTGCTGTCCGAGTTTCATATCTCAGATCGAACTCGGAGAGCTCTATTGCCCATTGAACCATTCTCCCTGCAACATCCGTCTTTTGGAGGATTTGCTTCATGGATTGGTTTGTACGGACTCTTATTGTGTGAGCTTGAAAGTAAGGTCGTAGCCTTCGTGAGGCTATTACTAAGGAGTAAGCAAACTTTTCTAGTTTGTGGTACCTTAGTTCAGGGCCTTGTAGGACCTTACTGATGAAGTAGACTGGGTGTTGTCCGACCTCGCCTTCTTTTATCAGGGCCGATGAGACAGCCCTGTTTGCTACGGATAAGTACAGAACGAGGTCTTTTCCTGGTGCTGGTCGGGTTAGGATAGGAGGTTGGCTTAAAAACCTTTTGAACTCTTGGAACGCCTCCTCGCATTCCGGAGTCCATTCGAATGGGCATCCCTTTCTTAATAGGGAAAATAGCGGAAGGGATTTTAGTGCCGATCCTGCCAAAAATCTGGAGAGGGCTGCAAGTCGGCCATTGAGCTGCTGGACTTCTCTCAAACAAGTCGGACTTTTTATTTCTAGAATGGCTCTACATTTATCGGGATTGGCCTCAATCCCTCTTTGTGTTAGCATAAATCCTAGAAATTTTCCTGCTTCCACCGCGAAGGCGCATTTTGCAGGATTTAGTCTCATCCCATGCAACCTTATGGTGTTAAAGACTTGTGAGAGGTCAGATAAGAGGTCGACTTCCTTCTTGGTTTTTACTAGCATGTCGTCGACGTATACTTCCATTAGGCTCCCCAGGTGGAGGGAAAACACTTTATTCATCAACCTTTGATATGTGGCTCCTGCATTCTTCAACCCGAATGGCATGACCACGTAGCAATAGTTGGCTCTGGGTGTGATGAATGATGTTTTTTCCTGGTCGGGCTCATACATCGGGATTTGATTATATCCCGAGTAGGCGTCCATGAATGACAAGTATTGGTACCCCGAGCTGGAGTCCATTAGGGTATCAATACTTGGTAGGGGATAAGGGTCCTTAGGACATGCCTTATTTAAGTCGGTATAGTCGACGCACATTCTCCATTTACCATTCTGTTTTTTGACTAGCACTACATTGGCTAGCCATGTTGGGTACTTGACCTTTCTAATAAAGCCGGCTTCCAGGAGCGCCTGTACTTGCTCTTCTACTATTATGGCTCGTTCTGTGCCGAGCTTGCGTCTTCTTTGTTGTACAGGTCGGGACCCTGGATAGACCGAGAGTTTGTGGGACATGAGCTCGGGATCAATCCCAGGCATGTCAGAGGCTTTCCAGGCGAAGAGGTCGGAATTATCTCTTAGGAGCTAAGCCAGCCCTTGTTTTAGAGTTTCCCCTAGGTTGGCTCCTATGTAAGTGTTTTTTCCTTCCTCCTTACCAATCTGCATCTCCTCGGTCTTTCCTCCCGGTTGTGGTCGCAGCTCTTCTCTGGCCCTTGCGCCACCGAGCTCTATTGTGTGAACTTCTCTGCCCTTCCCTCTCAGATTTAGGCTTTCGTTGTAGCATTTTCTCGCCAATTTTTTATCTCCCCTCACCGTTGCTATTCCCGCTGAGGTCGGGAATTTCATGCAGAGGTGGGGAGTGGATACCACTGCTCCGAGCCGATTAAGGGTAGTTCTGCCGATTAGGGCATTATAAGCTGACCCCTTATCAATGACTATGAAGTCTATACTTAGAGTCTTTGATTTTTTCCCTTTTCCGAAAGTGGTGTGAAGGGGCAAAAATCCTAGTGGTTTTATTGGCGTGTCCCCTAATCCATATAGGGTGTCGGGATAGGCTTTTAACTCTTTCTCATCTAACCCTAGCTTGTCGAAAGTGGGCTTGAAAAGGATGTCTGCCGAGCTTCCTTGGTCTACTAGGGTTCTGTGGAGATGGGCATTGGCTAGGATCATAGTTATTACCACTGGATCGTCGTGCCCAGGGATTATTCCTTGCTCATCTTCTTTTGTGAACGAAATAGTAGGAAGGTCGGGTGACTCTTCCCCGACTTGGTAGACTCTTTTGAGATGTCTTTTGCGAGAGGATTTAGTAAGCCCCCCTCCCGCAAATCCTCCTGAGATCATATGGATATGCCTCTCTGGAGTCTGCGGCGGTGGGTCTCTTCTATCCATATCATCTCGCTTTCTCTTTCCATGACTGTCCGACCTTTCTATGAGATATCTATCAAGCCGACCTTCCCTAGCCAGCTTTTCTATCACATTCTTGAGGTCGTAACAGTCGTTCTGGCTTCCCTTTCCTTCTCTTTGGTTGAGGGAGGGGGTCCAGGTCGCCAACTCAGGTCCCTTAATTTGGCATTTTCCTCCATATTGATGTACTTTTCAACTCTTTCTTGTACATCGCTTAGAGAAACGGGGTGTCTTTTAGATATGGATTGTGAGAAGGGACCTTCTCTGAGCCCATTGACTAGCCCCATTATGACTGCCTCTGTGGGCAGGTCTTGGATCTCCAAACATGCTTTGTTGAACCTTTCTATGTAGGTTCGTAAAGACTCTCCGACCTCCTGTTTTATTCCCAGGAGGCTCGGTGCATGTTTTACCTTGTCTTTCTGAATTGAGAACCTCATCAAGAACTTCCTTGAGAGGTCTTCAAAGCTGGTGATCGATCTCGGGGGAAGGCTATCGAACCACTTCATCGCTGCTTTCGATAAAGTGGTCGGGAAAGCTTTGCACCGCGTCGCGTCGGAAGCATCAGCTAGGTACATCCGACTTTTGAAGTTGCTCAGATGATGCTTGGGATCCGTGGTTCCATCGTAGAGGTCCATATCCGAGCTTTTGAAGTTTCTCGGAACTTTTGCCCTCATTATGTCCTCGCTGAAAGGATCCTCTCCACCCGAGAGTTGTTCTTCTTATTCGTCGCGGGAGTTATGACTCTTGAGGGAAGATTCTAGCTTTAAGAGTTTTCTTTCTAACTCTTTTCGCTGTTCCATCTCCTCTTTGAGGTACTTTTCAGTTTCCTTTTGCCTCTCCTGCTCTTGTTCTAACTGTTCCAGGCGGCTGTGGACTAACCCCATTAGTTCAGTTACGTGGGATGGTCCGCCTTTTTCTGATTATTAATTCAGCTACGTGGGATGGTCCGTCTTTTTCCGATTCACGCCCATCTGAGGAATTTACCTTCGGATTCTTCACTCCGGAGGTACCCTCTCTGTGTTGGTTGTTATCTTCCTGGTGTAGGGCCAGGTCTTCATTGTCATTACCGCTGTCTAGATTCTCTTGTTCAGAATCTGTTTCCACATGGCCTTCTTCGTGGGATCTGTCCGCCATTAATGGATGATCTCTCGGGTCCCCGGCAACGGCGCCAATGTTACGGTGGGTAACCGGAGATTGTCTGAATGGATGGCGTTGGCTGGCCCGTATGTGTGAAGGAGGAGGTTTCGTATGCAGCTCGGGAGACTCCGTCCGACTTGTGTTCGTAAGTGAATGGGGGGTGGTACCTGCAAAGACACTCCGATGCCTAAGTTAGCAAGAGTGTGAGCAGGTCTAGAGAGTATTGGGCTTAGAGATACCTGAGGGGTGTCAGTGTATTTATAGTGGTAAACCAATAACCACCGTTGGAGTAATTCCACCTTTTAAGGTGGATAACCATCCCTTTATCTTAGGGAAGTTGCAATATGGCTCCTGGAAGTGGGTTGAGAGATTTTAGGGGTAGTTATTATCTGCCAGCTAATCCTCGTTTCTGACTTCCTTAGCGAAAGTCGTGGTGAGAACCGACTTCTCAGGGGAAGGATGTCCGACTTCTTTAGAGCAAGTCGTGGCTGATACCGACTTCTTACGTGAAGGTCAGTACTTAGCTAGGCTTAATCCTTCAGATTAGGCCTTTTATTTGGACCTAGGCCTTTGACATTGGGGCAGGGTATGAACAGTGCCCCTACTTGAGCCCAAAGTCTCTTTAGAGCTTGGGTTCAAGTATTTAACTCGGGTTCGTAGCCG
>NC_029779.3:14327818-14341231 GCF_000817695.3 Arachis duranensis
TCTTAAAAATAATTAATTGATGGCTGAAATTTTATGTCAATGTATTTTTTTTTAGGATCAATTAACAATGCAGTCCTTATCTCAATATCCTAAATATATATTTAATAATAATCATTCAACATAATAAATCCCTTGTTCTCTAAGATTTTGAGTTTAAATGCGACCCTCTTTGTAAAATTTTAGCTAATTCAGATAAAAAATAATCAAATTCTTAATAATACTTGGTCAAGAATTAATTAAAATAATTGATGGAGTGAAGTATAATTAAGTGATAATATAAAAAAAAATTACACGCTCTATATATTTAAATTAAATCCTGATAAAAATTACCAAATTCTTAAACATTTTATTACTATGTTTTATGCTAAATCAAATTACAATCTAGTCTCTACTATAAATAATTAAATATTAACTTCTAAGTCCTTTTCATAATTTAGAACACTACTTTTTAAATTTGTTTGGTTTGTATTTTTATTTTTTATTTTTATTTTTAATATTTTTTATATTTTAAATTTTATAAAAAATAAAAATAATAAAATTTTATTTCTGTTTTCATCTCTTATTTTTATTTTTTTTATAAAATTAAAAAATAAAAAATATTAAAAATAAAAAAAATAAAAACACAAATCAAATATACTCTAACCTTTTTTTTTCTGGTATCCCCCTCCTTTCAACCCTGGATGATGGATTGATAATTCAATTTCATGAATCACTATAACTGAAACTGCATTTGCATGATTCAGTGTTCTTAATAATCGAATCCATAACTGTGGCAATGAAGCTTCACTTGTTCGATCAACTCAACCACTCTCAAAGATCAGCTCTTGCTGCAGTTTCCGTTATTCTATTCCCCAATTTCTTTCCCAACTTGTTCCAACCTTTGGGTCGCGCTTCTCCTTCTATGTTCTCTGTAACTCCCTTCTTTCTCTTTAATCCACTTCTTTATTTCCTCAATTTGATACATTTCAGTTGTTTGTGATCTGTATTGGAAGAAGAATCGTGAATTTCCGATTTTATTTGTTTTTGTTTTAGCTTCCGCTTCTTCTTCTAGAAATATAACCATAAAAAGAAAGAAAAGTTCAATTTTGAATATGGAACTTTTTTTTATGGAATTAAAAAAATTGTTTTCAACTGCAGGAATGGAATGCTCCAAGGCCTATGCATGTGGATTTGCTTGAGGGTGCTTTGCAACGCCAAACTGTGAGTATAGTTCACATTATTTTATTCATTTAACTTTTTTTACCAATTTTTTTTTTTTTTGGTGTATTTATACCTGTTTGAGAATTTCCAATTATTTGTTTCTTTTTCAGCCTGTGGAACTTCAAACTAGTCTCTGGTCTCCTTTGGAATTCCAAGGATGGAAACGTTGTATTGAGCCTCCAAAATCACCTTGTGAGTTCAATTTTGCAAATTCTTATTCAGTGATAATTTGTTTCTTTTGGAAATGAGGACTTTGTTGCTTATTTTACATATTTGATTCGAATTTCTTTTGCAGCATTACCCAAAAAGTCTCGGGGTTATATCCAGGTTTTCCTTGATGGAGGTTTGAACCAGCAGAAGATGGGGGTAAGTAGATGATTTTGTGTAGGAAGGATGTAATTTCATCAAAGAGATGAAGAGTAGTATTAGTGTATATTGATTATTCATTAACAGCATGGTATTTGGCTAAACACTTTGATCACTCTTCTTATATCACTTGCCCGCGTGCTTTCTTTGATAGATATGCGATGCTGTTGCTGTTGCTAAGATTTTGAATGTTACATTGGTGGTTCCACATTTTGAAGTTAATCCTGTTTGGCAAGATTCAAGGTATATATAGAGTAGCTTCTTTCACAACATTTTTTATTATTCTTTGTTTCATTTTCAAATATGGAATGTATCTATTTACCTGAATATTATGTTTTTTTCTTCTATTTTCCTGCAGTTCATTTGCCGATATATTTGATGTAGATCACTTCATTGACGTCCTCCGTGATGACGTCTCAATTGTGAAAGAACTTCCTAGTGACTATTCATGGAGCACAAGGCAATACTATGCCACAGGCATAAGAGCTACTAGAATTAAAACAGCACCAGTTCAAGCCACTGCTGACTGGTACATAGAAAATGTCTTGCCTGTACTTCAGAGGTATGCAAACTGCTTATCCTCCAATCCTGTCATAGCATTTCTTTTCATTACAAATGAACTTTCATTCTACCATTACTATAGTCATTGATTTGCTTGGATAGTTTTTTACTTCTATCATTGTCAACATTTGTAAGAAGCTTTTGATGCTGAAGATTAGTGTGAAATTCTATGATATAATTTGTAGGTGATTCTCTAGATAATTATAAAGACATAACTTCCATTTTATGCTTGGAGAACATGTTTCCCATGAAGTATTATTGTTTGCTTCATCGATTGGAAAAAATGGAGACAGTTAGAAACAAGTATTGGTGAGCTCATGATATTTGTCCAAATGGAAGACATGAAGTACTATTAATATTAGATTTTTCATACTAACTAAGGCAGAAGGTTTTTTATACACTTTTAATACTTCATTTGTTTGTACAAAATAAGAAAATATTTTGATGATGATGTATGTAGAGACACAGAATTCTGATTAGTTGGCACTTCAAGTCAATTGCTAGGCAGACACCTTGGATAACCATTGATTTCAAGTGTGTTAATTGGCACTTTTAGTTGTTAATGAGGATCCTAAATGCATTGAATTTAGCTTTTGTTCTTCCTACAATAGCCTAATTGTATGCAAAGTATTCTTACTGGAAGGGGGAAAAAAATAACATAGGCCCCAGTTTGTGGTAAAGGCCATGAGGCATTCAATATCTTACTTTGCATATATACTATTTACATAAATGTCTATTTTCAAATGTTGTAGATTTTCTGGTTGATACAGTTACGGGATTGCTGCTATTGCACCATTCTCTCATCGCTTGACATTCAACAACTTGCCATCAGACATCCAGCGTCTCCGCTGTAAGGTTAACTTTGAAGCATTGACCTTTGTTCCACATGTCAAGGAGTTAGGAGAAACCATTGTTCATCGCCTTCGACAGACTCCTAGCATCAACCAAGCAAAGGGGAATAACTATATGGTGGAGGGAACTGATGAATTTATAAAACAGCAAATTGGGAAGTATGTTGTGTTGCATCTGCGTTTTGACAAGGTATTAGTCTTTACCTCAGTCATATCTCACTATATCTCATTATCTCCTCAAGACTTTTGATAATACAGCAGTGTTCTTAAATTTCTAGCTTATTTTACCATTTTCTAACCACAGAATAATTGCTTTATATTATGAAGTAGAACCATTGATATAATTGTCTTATTACACAAGTATTTTTTTCCTTCTGTTTCTGTAATTATACTTGCTGTGTTTGAATGACGAATTCATGATCTAAGCTTTAGTAGCAGATGAGCCACTTTGTACACTGCACAATGAATATGTTAATATCTATCATGACGACCTTTTAAAGTAACTACAAGCTTTTAGGCAAATTTTATTTTATTTTTTGTGCATGTGTGTAAGCATGTGCTTGAATGATGATTTATGCTATTGTAAAATATTAGCCAATATACATGTTTAAGTAGAACAAAAATTATTATTTTTGTTGTAGAGATCTATAATCTATAGATCAACTACTGTGTTAAGGAACTGCACGTTTCATCTTGAATTCTGCACATCTCAATTGCTGCTCTTCATCATCTTTCTCAGAAGATTGACACTCCTATTTAGTTTCGTAATCGACTGAATCCAGATTTCCTATGCAGGATATGGCTGCTCATTCAGCCTGTGACTTTGGTGGGGGTAAAGCTGAGAAACTTGCTCTAGCTAAGTACAGGCAGGTGATTTGGCAGGGAAGGGTGTTGAAAGCTCAATTCACCGATGAAGAGTTAAGAAATCAGGGGCGTTGCCCGCTGACTCCCGAAGAGATCGGATTGCTTCTGGCAGCTTTGGGGTTCAACAATAAAACACGGCTTTATCTCGCTTCCCACAAGGTTCGTGGACATCATATAAAGTATGATGGCTTGTGATTACATAACACCAAGTAATTCATTTGTGATATTCATAAGAATGTAGCTGGTGATTAATAATCTAATAGCAATCTTTTCTTTCAGGTTTATGGTGGAGAAGCTAGGATAGCATCTTTAAGCAAATTGTTTCCACTGATGGAAGATAAGAGGAGTCTAGTCTCCGCTGAGGAACTGGCCAAGGTTAATGGAAAGGCATCGCTATTAGCTGCTGTTGATTATTATGTGAGCATGCACAGTGACATCTTCATTTCTGCTTCTCCTGGCAATATGCACAATGCTCTGGTAAGATCCATTTTATATTGTTAAAAGCATTTTATTTGAAATTCAACAGTTCCAAAGAATCATACTACACACCTACTCAGTTTTAAAGAAGCCTAAACAAAGCTGAATCTGATCTATTAAAGCCTGTTTGGTTTCTTTTCTTTTTTCCTATTTCCATTGTCAATATGAAAAGCAACATTTTACGACGGAAAAAGATGAAAATGCCGAAAGCAACATAATCTTTTCTATTCTGCTTTCACTTTTTCTCTTAACTAAATCCTGAGAACAAGAACTAGAAATAGAAACCAAACATAAACTGATGCAAGATATCAAGAATAAATCTTACTATTTAAACGGAACACCCTATGCATTTGTAGGTGGGACACCGTGCTTATATGAATCTGAAGACTATCAGGCCAAACATGGGGCTATTGGGGCAGCTATTTCAGAACAAAAGCATAGGCTGGCCAGAATTTCAGCGCACAGTTCTTGATGGACATAGAAATAGACAAGGCCAGATAAGATTAAGAAAAGAGAAGCAATCAATTTATACATACCCTGCTCCTGATTGCATGTGTAAAGCTTAAAGATGAGAAGAAGAGGATTTTTATGTAATTAGCTACATCGAGTTGTTATTGATTTATTAAGTTCCACAGAAATTTCCTCTCACACGATTCTAATTGTAATGTTGCTCTGGGAGTTTTAGAATTCATTCTATTAAAGATTAAATGGAACTATTTTTTTGGAGT
Source organism: Arachis duranensis (assembly GCF_000817695.3). NCBI lineage: Eukaryota > Viridiplantae > Streptophyta > Magnoliopsida > Fabales > Fabaceae > Arachis > Arachis duranensis. The sequence goes on from NC_029779.3 coordinate 14,332,866, forward strand.
GACACTAGTTTCAAAGAAAGTCTCACTTCATCAATTGTGTTAAGTAAACAATACATTAGCATCAAACAGATATGGGAACTTAATGCACACTTGGAAACTAATTCTACCTAAAGGGGATCTTTTTTTTTTTGCTTCTTTTTTTTATTTGGTGCAAATTATTGTTTGTTTTATGTTCATATCAGAAAAGAGAATGCCTTCTTTCGTTTTACATTATACATCAAACTTGGAGCTCATTATATGTGACTTGAACAAACATTGAGCATTGCTAGTGCTATCTGAATGACGGGCAACTTTCTCTGTGACCTCTGACTTGCTAATGCTGTTTCAGATGTGACTAATTATTTCTTGTTCAAGTATATAAAAAGATAATTTTTCTGATGTTTAATTGGTTCAAATAGATTGACTCATTCTATGCAACAAGAAACTAAAGTGTTTATTAGATGAGGTTCATTACATAGATCAAATGTCTTCAAAGTATTCTATAGTTACAACCCTTAATTAGAGGACCACCCTTTAAACTGAACCAAATTTAGTTCAAGTCTGATAAATGTTGAAAACTTCCTTGATTTCATATTAATTATGATTTATACTTATTTTTTCTCTAACATAAAACATTAGATGAACTTTTCAGTATTTCTTATTCCAAATTTAAAGTGTTGCTTGCTTGCCCTTCCAAACATAGCATCAAACAAAAATGATGGCCACAAGCTCCACACTAATATGTACACAGATAATCTAAATGAGATGCCAGTGGGCAGTGGTAGATGGTACAATACTTATTTTATCCCCCTTTCTACTTATGATTGCGTAGGAAACAAACCATAAAACTAAACACTATTATTCAGAAGGTAATAGTTAACAATATTATGAATTGATTATTATGTACATCATTATTTATAGGGTGAATACAATGCATAATTCCAACTTTAAAAAAGACAGCTGGATCATTTTCTGCATAATTTCAATAGAAGGCAGGTATTAAAATATCAACTTCTAAGCTACTAATCTAATCATTCTGCTTAGGATCCTTCTTATCCTTGGTAGCAGGAGGTCCACTCCCATTCCTTTGGACAGCAAATTCTTGCGACTCTCCAGGGATAGGAAGGGGAGTCATTTCTTCCTCGATCGGTAGAGTTCGTTTTGAACCTTCAAGAGCAACACCAAGGAGGATATTATCTTCCAAAGAAGGCCTAATTGAAGGTGAGGACACAGCAGATTTCTCTTCATCTTGCTTCAACGGTGAAGGACTAGCAGAAGTTGTCTCTCCCTTGCTAGACTCATGTGAAGTCACCGGAGAAGTTTCGGGCACAGCACTTTGTGCAAGGTTTTTCGATAGGGGAACTGTTGCTCCCTTTCCTGCATTTGCATTTTCCTTTTTGGGCTGCAAGGTTTTGGAGGTCTTCTCAACTGAACCATTAGAACCCAGATTCTGACTCTGGGCTTCAGAAGCTGTCTTGGATTTATCCTTGGAGCTTACACCAGGTGAGGTGGTTGATGTCACCACTGAATTCTCATCTCCTTTGGGGTCAGACATCAAGGTTTCATCAACTTTGGCATCTTTTTCCTCATTTGGACGAGTCGAACGAGCTGAAGGCTTAGGTTTATCCTCACCATTAACTTTATATGGCGGTTCTATAAGGAGGTATGGGCGATTTCCTGCTGCTCTGGATCGAGTGAAAATAGTGTCCCCAAAAGGTATATTTTCCGAGTCAGCCTCACTGTATATTTTCTGAACTGTACGAATGGGAGTGGCTAGCCGAGCTCGATGGTGAGTGACAACTCTAAGAAGATCCAAGAGAATTGCCTCCTGTAGATATTACACGTTAAAAAACAACTACCAGAACACGACTTATTGCTCTAACCGTATGCAATGGTAATTGCTCTAGGTCATACCTTAACACAGAGGTACTCTTCAAAATGTGAAGTTTTCACAAAGCAAGATATTAATATCTGCAATAAGAAAGGCTGTAAGATAATGATAAATTAAGGGAAAAAACAGAAACATAACAATTACTCTCAAGGAAAAACTTGAACAGCGATAAAACACAGAATAATAGTGAATCCTTAAAAATATTGATAGATAAATAATTCCCCAGTCAGTGCAGAAAACATCAAAACATGCATCAAAAGAAAGTTTCAGACTTGCAGAAGAACAGCACTGACACTTACCATAAGAGCCTGATTTTCCGGATTGACATTCTCCAGAAAAACCCTCCTATGCAACTTTTGTTGCTCTACTTGAGGATTTTTTGCCAAAACCTTCCGCATATCAGCTACAATATTCTGCATGAGTAGATTGGAATAGAGAAAAACTTAGTTTTCAGAGGAAAATAATACACATCAGAAACTCCTGAACAGGTTTGTAGGAGGGGAACTAAGATTGCTAACATTAATTTTGTTAACATCCAAGTGACTGATAGCAATGTAGCTCTTGATGCGCCAATGAGATTTCTGAGTCAGATTTCTCACAACATTTACAGTGAACTTATGATTGGGAATATGAACTGCTTCCCGATCATCACCTCTCACAATTGTTGGTGACCACCATCCTACATGCTGTAGGGGGAGAAAAAGGGGCATTTTAATCAAACATAAATAAATAATTAAAATTTCACTTATATATATATATATATCCACTCATTCATAATAAATGGCCGAGTTGCATGGATCATTATACTCGACAGGAAGTTTGTGAATATCTGGATCAATCACAAATCTAGACTTAAAATGGCAGCACAAGAGAGAGAACAGCTTAATTGGCTAACGTGGGCTACGAGCTATAGTGAATTTGAAGGACTTGCTCTTATAGAGATCCACAAGTTGCAATGAATAACTTGAGTCAAATACTAGTAGCACTACTACAAGAAATAATTCTTTACCTCGCGACCTGCAAGAGTGAGCAATACTGTGCCCAAACCACCAGCAGTTAACCACCTCTGTGTGGAGAAACCTAGCAACTCCATGAACAATGACACTGCAGCAACCCATACAGCAGTATATACAGCTTTCCCAGCAAAGTCAAATCCCACCTGTCAGTCATTTTTTTTTTTGTAAATGAGAAGCCAATAAGTTACTTTAACAATTGCAATACACTCACTAAAAGATCCAAACATGAAGGAGGATACTATTTAGAACACCCTACGCGTAAACTGAAAGCAAGTGAATTCAAATGTAAACATTTCAATTTTCCCACACATGGATCACATAGATCTTCTTAGACATAAATATACAAATATAACTATAAATGACAACAAAAAAGTAACTAGGCTATCAGTATTATTACAAAAAAGAAAATGACAGAAATTATAAAGTGGCAAGGACTGACAAATGTATTAAATCAATATGAAACATACATTTCTTGAATCACTGGAGTCATTTGCCTCCAAAAAGAATTTTTGTGCTTGTTGAATAAAGCTGAAATCAAGAAATACAACCACATAAAGTTATAATTTACACACTATGAAGGGCCCAATACACCTAAAAAGAAAGTTAATAAAGCAAACAGATTCCAACATTTTAGAGTGAAGGGGAGGTGAGGGGAAGGAGCATATCTTATAGTCATACCATAAACTAATAGTAAATAAATCAAAATGAAAAACCATTTATAAACACTTCCAATTTCTTCCATGCATGCTTCTCCAAGAATCAAATACCTTGATAAACAGTAAGCAAATGAAATCACTGTTGACAAAGATCTCACAAAATTCAGCAGCCGTTGCTTCACAGCCTGGCTGGCCTCAGATGGTAGGACCAGTGGATCTAGTGCCCTGAAGAAAATTAAGCTACAATCAGTACCAACGGGGCTTCTGGTGCAATATACTTGCTGATCTAGAAAAAAACCTGCATATGAGCATTGCCCCAGTCCACAATAGCAAAGGCTGGAAGTAAGATGTCACGATATATCTGGAGCTACTTTTCTTCCAAGTACTGTCAGTTTTCTGAAAATATTTGCCATCAATCAGGAAAAAATAACAGGGTACAATAACATTCAATCAGAATGGATGAACTAGAAAAAAAATGTACGGTAACTACTTGAAGAATAAGAACTCTGCCAAGACGTATGAGTGGTTCAAGGCCACAAACAGCAAAGGCAATGATACCAAGTGCTGGGATCAATCGAAGCAAAACAGGGTTCCCACTAAAAGTCTCCTGTGACCTGCATAAACATATAAACATAAATTTTTGCAATATAGATAATGCGTTAATTGATAGATTAAACAATAAATCGATGCACCAAAAAGATAAGTTAGAATAATTAGATACCGGCCCTTCAAATAGAAATGGATCCTTTTAATTTTTTCTCTCAAGTGATGTTGCCAATTGTGATATTTCACCATGCATTCTTTAAGTGGAACTAAGAGAAAACATGTGAGAGAAAATGTTGTATTGTAAGAAATCACACTTGACAACAATACTTGAGATGAAAAAATTGAGAGGATCCATTCCCTCCTCCAGATATAGCACAAAAAGTTCAAAATAAATGCATTACAATATCATGCAAATGATTACTTACAATTTTATATCCTAATTAATTTGAGTTTTGGTAGGCCAGTAAATAGGTTACATTAGTTGTAGTCTCCTCCATGAGTCATCAAGGAGAAAAACAAAAACAGATGATACAGCTGTTTTAATTTCATCCAGAAACTACATGTCACTCAACAAGCTAATAGATGCCAAAGTGAGAGGAGGCAAGAGCTGGTAGTGTAGCCATGCAACTGCACTTAGTAGATGAGTGACAATATGTGGTATGAGGTGGTTTAGAGATTAGTCAAATTGGATTTGAGAATGATGTCCAAAATCTTACCAATCTATTAGGATATATAAAATTATATAGCTTTCACAAATACAAGCTGACTATACTACAATACAAACATGAAAACAAAATCTGGAGAGATGAGAAAATAACCATGACAAAAGCATGATTGTATAGTACAATTACATACATGAATTATTATGAGAAAGTGAAATGTTATTGCATAAAAGTAAAGAGCAGAAATCCTAACAAACGTAAATTTTATGGAAAAATGACAAAGGCAACCAATGGGAAAGTCATATAGTCACTAAATTGTGGAACATCTCTCAGTTAACAGGAAAAGGAGAGAGGCCAACCTTGTTAAAAATACAGCAGCAGATTTCATGAGTGGAGTCCCACTCCCTCCACTTGGTATTAGGACAGACCTACATATGAAAACTTTACATCTGGAAGACACATGTCTTATTGGGGCGTGTACTTTATTGAAAAGATGGCGTGCTGAAGAATTCTGCTTCTGTTAATTCCAAAATTCTCTGTGAATCAGATTTCTGACTAATGCAAAACAAATAGAAAGTGAAAATCTAATACAAGTAAAAAAGCAATTGTATTGCTGACAAGGTAAGAACCTAACTAAAAAAAACAAGAACCTAACTGAAAAAAACAGAAAAAGGAATTATAGATTCATCAAATATGGGAATGAGTGGAAAGGAAGCATGAAATTCTTAATCCACAAAAGCCATACCCAACTGCGTGGTGAAATATTTATGGTAACCAAATGTAATCGCCCAATACCTATTGGATTCTGTCACACAATAATCAAGTAATGTCAGCATTTCTACACCTGAGAACTGCAGGGACTCTCACTTGAAAAAATAAATAAATAAATATGAATAACATTAGTGCATACATTATGGAAACTACAGATCCCACTATTACTGTGTAGCCTAATTTCACGAGGCAACTGCATTGAACCTGTGTAGGCCATCATAGTTTAGTAACTGAAGGCCAATGTCATGCAAACCAGTTTACCCTTTCAGTTCAATCAGTCCTGCCAGAGAAAAAAACAATGACTTCAGCAGAGTAGAGTATACGATAATTCTCACTCCAATAATAATTATCATCCTTCCCCTTCACTGCACAGTTAAGAGAGAGGATTCATTTCTAAAAAATCGAAAATGAAAACTTCAATCACTTAACAAATTTTCATCAACTAAACTAAGCTCGAGAATCTTCATTAAAATTAAGCACAGTACGAAAATAAAAAACCACAAAATTAACTACTACCTCGAAGTAATGGTCTTTGAAAAAGGAAAACAATAGCTAATAAAACCCTAAATTTTCATGCGAAGTAACTGATTAAGCTTATACTAATACAATTAACCGCAAGAAGCAGCTTAATCACCAAATACAGCACGTGATTATGAAAAACAACACAATTAAGAACACTGGATTAAGTGAAATTATAGATCTAAGTAAGTATACCTTAAAGGTAAAGATGCACTAAGTAAAAACTTTCTCTCGAAAACAAACGGAGATAAATTCCCGAGAAAATCAAATAACTCGCATTATTACATGAGATGATGGAGAGAGGGAGAAAGAGAATCTGGTAATGGCGTTGAAGGTGAAGGAAGGGTTCGTTAGGTTGTGTACATAGAAAAAAGCCCAAGTTGGTTGGCTATGCCTGCGTTCTTCTACTTCTTCTACTTCTTCTTCTTCCTTAGTTAAGGGACGTGGTCCAATCAAAACGCAGAGTTTCGGATTAATCTATGTTCATTAACCCGCGAAATTGCACATTAATTTTTATTTATTTATTTTTAATGGATTTATGTGGCGCCTAGAAAACAACACGGCGCCTGTGAATGAAATCCTAACAGTTGAAATAACGTACACGCTATGCGTTTTTCCCTTTTACTTTTTCATTTTCTAATGGATTTAGCACCAGAGTTTAATTTTGATATATTCACATTTAAAATATAATTGTGTAATTATATCTAATTTTTTAAATAATATTTATATGATTAATATAAAAAATAATTAATTTTATTAATATAATATAATTTATTAATGTTATTAATCTAGAAAGTTTATGAATAAATATACAAATTTTAAGTTTTAAATATATTTATTATATATTTATTGAAGTAAAAAATTATACTAATAGAAATTTTAATATGTTTTTATACAATAACAACAATAACAATAAAGTTTTGTCTCATTAGATGGAGTCGGCTACATGAATCAAACGATATCATTGTGCTCTATCATGTATCATGTCTACAGAGAGACCGTATATGACAAGTAATAAATTTTTCTTTTTATTTCTTTATTTAATTACTTTTCTTAGTAATATGACAAGTAGTTGTTCTTAAAAGCTTTTGCAATCAATTTTTACAGAAAATAAAACATCAAATAACCTTTTGTTTAAAATTAAATACTATATTTATATATCTCTAAAGAATTGCAATATTGGTCACAATTGCCAATTATTCCTTCTATTAAAGATATATGAGTTTACTATTGCAATTTTCCAAAGATTTTTTTTTCTCAATAATTATAAGTACATTGCAAAACTTTCCCAAGAACATATTTTTATTTTCTTTTTTTTTTCAGGACTTATAAATATGCTAGAAAATTATTTCAAAAATTTATTTGATATTTTTCTTAAAAAACTATAAGTTTATCACAAAATTTTTAAAAATTTACTTGTCTTATTATTATTTTTTATTTTTGGTTAATGAATATAAAATAAATTGTTTTCTCAAGAAAACAAAGAATCTAATAAATTAAATTTTATGTATTGTCATTGTAAAAATATTTGCATTAATATTAATTATATATTGTCAGTTTATCACAAGTTGGGTACTGCTAGGGAGTTCACTAAGAATCGAATCTTGATTTTTTGGATCTAAAATTCTAATATCATATTATGAATCCATTCATCTCAAAAACGTAACCTGACAGGACAATGTAACACTAATAGTTATATCTCTAATATTTCTAAACCTCTATTATACATATTGTATGCTTAGTCATTGGCTTTCTATACTTTTTCTATTTATTTATTCCTAAAAGCATAACTCTTTTCAAAAGATAATAGTATCAAAATGATTAATTTTATTTGTGCATACTAATTACTTAATTAGACACTGCTTACAATTGATTCTATCATTCATTCATTCTATGTATTTGTTTTTTATTTAAATTTTCATGTACACACTTTTTTCCATAAACAATTCGTTTTTCTTTCTTCTTTGTCCCAATGTGGTTGGATAGTTTCCTCGAAGGCTGCGAGCCTGCGACCATAAAAGATATCGTTTATATATCGGCGAGGGACCACTACTCCATAAGGAGGCTAAATCTTTTTTATATGAAAAAAATATTATATTTTTGTTAGAAATGAAATTATTTAATATAATTATAGATCAGTGAATTTTAAAGATAAAATTAACACGTAAAAAATGTGTTAGATATGTGATAATATCCCAACTAATGAGAAGACATATTAAAATATTAGAAAACGTATTAAAATATGTAGAGAATATATTAAATATTTTTATAATACTGTAATATATTTTAAATATTAATATTCAAATAAAATATTATCATTATTTTT
>NC_029779.3:14341345-14356929 GCF_000817695.3 Arachis duranensis
TATAATTTTAGAAAATTTATAAATGACATCACACGGCTACTGTATTATAAGCCAGTGTAAGTAAAAATTTTTTCAATCATATTATATTATGTATATATATACAAACAAAGTAATCACTAATTGTATATAAAAATATGTGTTTAATATTTTATAAAAAAATATATTATATTATTGTAAATAATCTTAATTATTATTTATTAATCTCTTGTAGATTTAATTATTTTACTACAATACATTGGATTATTCTAATTATTGATTATTTAGTTAAAAATATATAAATTAATATATAAAAACATATACCATATATAATAACTAATTTGTAATATAAACAGGATACTTTTTGTTAAATCTTGTTTGGTTAAAATTAGGGTTGTACACACGGATTGGATATAGCCTAAAATTTTATTCGATTCGTATTGCATACATCGGATCGGATCGGATACGATATCCGCATTTTTTTTATGTCGGATCGGATATTGATATTTATATTAATTAATGATTAATTTTAATATACATCTAATATTATATATATAAAATATAATTGATTTAATAGTTAATTTTTAACGTATATAATAATTTTTTTATGCTATTATTGCATTTAGAATGAGGAAATACAAAATGGAAAAAAGGTAGTGAAGAACCAACTATGCTTATTAAATATTTCAGAAAATTGGATGGATAATATAGAAGGAACATAAGGTTGAGAATTTGTCCGTATCAATGATATGGACATAGTTGCAATTAACAAACGTGCTAAGCGTGCTGGATTTGTAAATGAATGTTCATTAGGGCATGTTTGTTATTCAATATTCATTGTTGCGAAAGGGGAGAAAGGTAGAAAGAAAATTCATATCAAGCAGCTAATTAGGACGAAAGGAGGAAGGTCGATGGTGAGGGCAGGTGAGAAAAGGGACTTCTGGAGCTTAGGGTGTGTTTGTTTGAAAGGAATATGGGAGGAAGGAAATAGGAAGGAAAGAAATTGGAAGGAAAATAATTATTTTTCTTTGTTTGGTTGAATGGAAAAGTCAAAGGAAAAAATGAATAGTGTAAAAAAATGGGTGGGACCATTAAAAATTTTTTCTCTCCAATAATGGATGGAAAATGGAAGGAAAATATATTTTGTATCAATATTCCAATATTATCTTTTATTTTTTAATATATTTTAAAATATTTAAGGATAAAATTATCTTTTCATAACATTATATACTATTTTCTTCCTTTTCATTTTCCTTTCATCCAAACATATCTAAGAAAAATAAAATTTTACTCAATTTCTTTCTTTTTTCTTCTTTCCTTTCTATTTCTTTCCTTCCGATCAAACAAAACCTTAAGAAAAATATTTTCTTACTAAAAAAGAATGTGTGAATGGAGATGACCAAGTGTTCAGGGAGGTGGGTGTCAAGTGCCAACCCCAATGTGACACTCTAGGGGCAATGAAGATGGTTATGTGAAATGGTCGGTTTTGAAAAAATCCTTGACAATTAATACCATCTAAAAGATTAAAAAGGCTTATTCTTTCGAGATATTAATTTTATGTGAAACCAAAAATAATGTTTTAAATATCACTGCTCAATGTAAGAAGATTTTATTTCTTTTATTATCCATAATATTCTTAAATTTTACAGTGCAAAAGATTAATCCGTGAACTCATTTTAAAAGTGTGTCGCTGATTAATTAATTGTGACATGCACAAGATGAGATTCGAATTTCTGACATTTATTTAAGCGGATAAATAAAATAATCTTTTAATCATCTCAAGTTGTTTAAATTATATTTTTAATTTATCAATAAACAATAATAATTGTATATTACAATATTCTAAATATATAATTTAATTATATATTTTATCTCTGTCGATATCATCACTATTAATAATTCAACCGATTCTGCTAGATAGACAACAAAAAATTTCGCCGAAAGAGAGATGTGATAACTTATAGTTAAACTAAGTCAATTAGACGAAATTAATTCTCTTCACGGCTACAGGCTGTGGAGGAACAATGGTCGCACGGTTAAGCTGCGACAGTATTGGCATGGGTTGCGGCGGCGTCGACAATGGCTGCAAGGGGACAGCAACGCGGGTGAAGTTGTAGCGACGTGCACAGGCAACGACTGAACGGTGTTAGGGAAACGATGGTGTTTGATGCGTTAGAATGGCTGTTTTCAACACCGACGAATTTTAGGATAAACTGAAGATCGACGATGACAAATTTTGAATTTGAACCAGAAATTAGGAAATTATGGTGAAAGTAGAATTAACCGTAAGTAATACGAATGTATTTAATTACTAATTCTAATTTTTCAAATTTAAAATTTACAATTAAATAATTAATTAAGAACCTAAAATTTTTAATTTATGTTTCTTTGTAAATCCATTATTCACATTGTTTATAATTATCATTGTTTTCTATACTTTCTCTAATTCAACACCTACACCTTCATCGTACCATCACTTTACTAACAATAACAATAATAACACCAATAATTATAAATCCACCATCGCCACAACCTCAAATTCCACCACCTTTTGCCTTATCATCTTCTATGGCGCACATTCTCTCCGGTTCTGTCTCTTAATTCTCCTTGTCTTTTCCTCTTTTATGACTATACTCTTTTTGTCCTTCTCAATTTTAATTTATTTCTTCATCTCAATTCGAGTTTTTCAATCTATTGTTGATGATGTCGATGATTTTAGGTGTATGGCGATGGTACGGTAATAAGATTAGAATTCAGTATTTGATAATAGAGGTAGGTCGGTAGCCATGAACGAAGGTCGGTGATAGTAGAGTAGGGTGTGATGGTAGGATGGATGATAATGTTGGCAATGGATGAAGAACAACGAGTTAGGTTGGTGCTAGTGGGATCAACGAAATATTTGCTAACTAAAAAAAATTAGTAAAAATAGTTTAAACTTGTCTCATTTAATATTTATTAATTGTCGCGATAATTAATGAATATTAAATAAGATAAATTCTAGCTGTTTTTTTTGTCTCTTTAACATTATCCTAGAATTAAATAGGTGATGCCGTGATGCTAATGATAATGAAAGGATAGAATATAATTACAAATTATATTAGTAATTTCATAAAGAATTTTAATTTAATATATTAATTGACCGTTGGCTAAACATTTGAGCTATTTTATATTGTGATCTATATTTTTAAATTATTTTATTATTATTATTATTATTATCTTTTAAATATTATTTTGTCAATTTTAAATGTTTCGATAGACGATAATCAAACCAGCTATTTACTCGTGTACAAATTATAACTTTCTCCATATACATTTAATTCATTGAAAAATCATGTTTAAAAAGAATCATGTTCTTTCTTGTCACTGAAATCTATATTAATGTAATAATTTTTCGACATATAATGGTTGTCTTGATTCATAAAGTTTTGAAAGAATTAAAGTTTTTCTGTCAAAAAGAAAAAGTTGTCTAAATTCCAAATTCGTATTTATTTGAAAAGAAAATAGTTTAATGATAGAAGTTGATAAGTGGATGAAGTTCGAATTCTACTTTAGGACCTTTAGCTAATTAACTAGCTAAATTTGTGGAAATAGTTTTATTTATTTTTTCCCGGTAGTGTGGAATGAGATTATTGTATAGATAGGTTGTTTGTGATGGAAATACCGAAATAGTGCAATGCACATCCATATATACCTAGAAATAGTGCAATGTGGTAATTTTTTTTAAATTAAAACTCAAATAATAATGGTTAGATATAATTACTAGGCTAAGAGGAAGAAAAAATAAAATTATTAAAATATTAATCTTATCTATCTCCAACTCCAATTTTCTAATGATAAAAACTTAGATACAGTGAATTTCATGAAAAATTAACAATTAAGAGACGTTAAATAATTTGATTAATATAACTAAATTTTCATCTAACAATTTTCAATGATTAACTTTACGTAAAATTGATTCCATCTAATTTCTACCTTTCCACAGTGCCTTTTACTAATTTTCTGCTATCCAATTTTTACCCAAACCTTTTTTTATCGAAAAATCGCAAAGCCATTTTGCTTGCTTCTGCTTCCGTACGTTCAAATGTAACGTACGTAGAGAAGAGAAGAACCTTTCTTTCCCTCTGTCTCTCTGTTTTCTTCATTCTTCTCTTTCTCTTTTTTTTTTTGTTTTCTGCAATTTCCTTCATTACTTCATTCTAATGCAGAATGGCATCACGATCAATACTTTCGTGTTTCTTTCTTCACCGTCATCGTGATTTCTAGTTTTTAACCCATTGCATGCTTTATTTTTTCGTTCTTTTGGCGTTCGAATTTTGGTTCTAAGGTTTTTCAAGACGATCGAGCTGAGTGACGCAACAACAATGGAGAACTCAGATGGGAGGAACGTGGATTGCGTGCGTGTAGCGGTTAACATTCGCCCATTGATCACGTCGGAGCTTCTTCTAGGATGCACAGATTGCATTTCTGTTGTTCCAGGCGAACCTCAGGTTCTAGAACCTTCGTTTTCTCGAAATTATATATGCAATTTCTATGGTTAAGTTTGAGCTTTGCTTACAATTAGTGTTGCAATTATTTGAAACTATGAGAGATTGATATATGATGCATTGTTGTTGTTGTTGCTTGTGAATTTGGTAGGTGCAAATTGGGACTCATACATTCACCTATGATTATGTTTATGGCAGCACGGGGCCATCTTCTTCTACGATATACGATGATTGTGTAGCTCCGCTTGTTGATGCGTTATTTAATGGCTATAATGCCACGGTTCTTGCTTATGGCCAGGTATAAACTTTTGAAGGTTTGCTGGTTAATTATGACTTTTGGAAACTTTGCTTTGATATATATTGAGTAATATCTTGTGTACTCATTTTATTTGGTACACAAAATTGGCAAACATTTCTTCACTATTTGATGGGCCGATGGGGTGTGAGATTCATCCCATGTGAAAGATGCATGTTTCGTTTCAATGTATGAGGCATAATGAGTATAAATAACTTATCTCTGTGTGTAATCACTTATGTAGCTTTACACTATATTTTTGTTCTCATTTTGTTAGACTGGATCTGGAAAAACATACACCATGGGAACAAACTATAATGGAGAGGGAAGTAGTGGTGGAATTATACCAAGGGTATTAGAGAGCATATTTGAAAAGGTTAAGGAAGCAAAGGACTCCATGGAGTTCTTGATCAGAGTATCATTTATTGAGGTGAAAAAAGATAGTATAATTAGTTGATAAATTTTCTATAATTCTCAATTGAGATGAATAATTGATTTGGTTTAAAAAAAGGACAGATATTCAAGGAAGAGGTTTTTGATTTGCTTGATCCCAATTCATCGAGAGGAGAAGCAACTTCTGCTTCGAAGCCTGTTGTGCCAGGTAGAGTGCCCATACAAATCAGAGAAACAGTGAATGGAGGAATAACTCTATCTGGTGTGACTGAGGCTGAAGTTAAGACAAAAGAAGAAATGGCATCTTATCTATCAAGTGGTTCGTTATCGCGTGCCACAGGGAGTACAAATATGAATAGCCAATCAAGGTAAAATGCCAAATAAAAAGCATGCAACATTTTATTTATTTTTTAGCTTTGGGTCTAATTTCATGGTTCATTATGAAACTATACTTTAATGGAGAATATCTTTTACAGTATGTTGACTACTTGTTTTGTATGCATTATCCAGTCGTTCACATGCTATATTTACCATCACAATGGAGCAAAAGAAAGGTGATGATATCTTATGTGCCAAACTGCATTTGGTAGATCTTGCTGGTTCTGAGCGTGCAAAACGAACTGGGGCAGATGGCATGCGTTTAAAAGAAGGTATTTCTCATTGGTAATATTACCGAGTTTGATATATTATTAATACAAGAGCAAATATCCTTTTTAGTTTTAACATTTTGAAATTAATCTGTAAATTTGGCATCAATTTTATCTTTCTGTAAATTTGGCATCAATTTTATCTTTCTGTCAAATTATAGGTAATTTTCATTACAATTCATCTTACTTGGCGCATTGATGCACTTATTTGATTTTCTTGGCAAAATGGGGTAGATTATTTCTACCTTATTAACTTGAGAATAATAATATTATTAAAATGATAAAATTGATGTCAAAACTTAAAGTATTGACTTAATTGATCAAAAGACATTTTAGGACCAAAGGAGATATTATGACTAAAGAATATATTTACTCGTAACACAAAAAGTAATATCACAGAAATGTCAATTTTGAATTTTTAAGCTAGTTAATTTCATTTCTGAATGAAAATTGTATTTAGTTTGAATATTGTTCTTATGATTAGGAATTCATATCAACAAGGGGTTGTTAGCTCTTGGAAATGTTATAAGTGCACTGGGAGATGAAAAAAAGCGAAAAGAGGGAGGTCATGTTCCATATCGTGATAGCAAATTGACACGCCTGTTGCAGGTTTGCTCAATATTTTTTTAAGCAATTTATTGAGATTACTTATGCACCTAAGTCTATTGTGTTTGTTTGGATGACTATTCATAAAATGAAAAGTAAAGTAAGTAACACACTGGACCAAAAACTTGGTTATGCATGAATGTTTACAGTCTACTCTACTCACGAGTTCATGAATTGCCGGGTGTGTGCTTCTCATTTTTTTTTCAAAGTATGATAATTCTTGTACTACAAATGTAATACAGTTTGAATATGAATGTAATGCTAGTTAAACCTATTTGCAATAGTCACTGCTACTTAAAAAAGTGATTAAAAAGGCTATATTTATAGTGTTCAATTCAAAATAGCTTCAATGGATTAATATTGTATTATTATGACTGACAAAGAATGGGATAATGAACATGTAGGATTCTCTGGGGGGAAACAGCAAAACAGTGATGATAGGTACACAATCAGTGCACGTTGGCAATATTCTGAATTTCTGATATTTTTGTTGGTGGTTAAATTATTGTAGTGGTCATAATAATTTTACTCAATTTTCAATTAGGTCTCTATACTTTAAGAGTTTGTAATAAAGTTTTTATATTGTATAATAATTTTCTATCATGTAACTATAAGTTAATATTTCCAAACAAGTCGTTATGCTGTACAAATATTTTTCAACCAAGTCCCTGTTGCTGAAAAATTTTGATCAAGCCCATAAATTGGCTGGTAAGCTGTCTTTTTGAAAAATTTTCTGCAATACAGGTACTTGATCACAAAAGTTTAAATTAGAGGGACCCAGTTAAAAAATGTCTGTACTGTTCAGAGACATAATTAGAAGTCTATATGAACTTGATTGAGAATTTTAGTATAATATAATAATTTGATTATAAATTCTAAACTATAAGGACTTAATTGAAAATTGAAATGATCTAATTACAACATAATTCAACCTATTATTTCCTTTGGAGCATATGATCTAATTTGTTGGGAATGTCACAGCATGTGTTAGTCCAGCTGACAACAATATTGAAGAGACATTGAACACCTTAAAGTATGCAAATCGTGCTCGCAACATTCAGAACAAAGCAATTGTAAGTGCGTTTAGTAATTTTTTAATTTGTGAAAATGTCAGTTTCTTAATGTGAGTGATTTCAAATTTTTCATGTTTCAGATTAATCGTGATCCAGCTGCAGCTCAGGCACAGGAAATGCGAAATCAAATTGAGCAGTTGCAAGCTGAGCTTCTATTTTATAGAGGTGAAGGTGTGGGACCATTTGAGGAGCTTCAGGTACTTCGTTTTATAAAATGTCAAAAGATGCTCACTTTTTAATCTACATGTTTATAATGTTGTCTACTTTTTCTTTTAAATTTTATTTTATTTTCAGATGCTTAAACATAAAACTTCGTTACTTGAAGCAAGCAATGCAGAGCTACAACAGGAGCTAAAAAGACGTCGAGTAGCTTGTGAGAGTTTACAACAATCTGCCCTTGAAGCTCAGGTTTTTCTTTTATCCTTTGTCTTATCTCATTTATAATAAATTTGTTAGTTGCATGCAATATCTTTAATAGTATTTTTTACAGCAACTTTTGGAGTCTCACTCAAGTCAGTGATAATATTTGTAGGTTGAAAGAGATCAGCTGATTATGAAAATAGAAGCTATACGAAACGGTAAATCCTTGGACAAGATTGACTCTAATTCAAATCAGGTTTGGATGCAACAAGTTCTTGTTAATGCTTGGTTACAATTCTCAGAAGTGATCGATCTCCTAAAAATTATATAAATTATTTTCAGGACTACAACTTGGTAAAATCTTATGTGTCAAAGATCCAATATCTTGAAGGGGAATTGAGACGTTTGAAGACTTCAAACACCACGAATTCAAGACATTTTGTTAACTATGTTGATTCCGAAGATGATGAACCACTTTCATCTGATAGCCATGCTAAAGCTATGGATTTACCAGGTATCACATTGGAAATTTTATTTCTTGTGATGGATCCTGTTACAGAATTTTAGCACTAGTTTTGACCTTCGAAACATAAATTTTGACAAATCTGTTTTGGTTTTGAAAAGTCCGTCTGTCGAATCTTCAGGATGATTTGTTAGATACTAAAAGATTCAACAACAACGTTACACTTAATAATGAAGCGTACTTATTTGTTATTTTATCTTGTTGATTGGCATTTCATTCTAAGTATGCTTTCTTTCTCAACATTAATATAACTTGTTTGCAGATGAATCAGATGATGAAGAAAAGGAGCTAGAACACTCTTCTCTCCAAGAAAAAATGGATAAGGAGCTCAAAGAACTGGACAAAAAACTTGAACAAAAGGAGGCAAGAGCAACCTTTTCTAGTTTTAACTCCTTAAGATGTTGAAATCTCTCTCTACACAAGCACACATGTGCACATGTCCTCACCTGAGTGGCAAAGATCTGTTTTATTGAGCTTTTTAAATTGCTAATATATCTATTTAGCTTATTGTATTAAATGTTTTATAGGGATGCAACTAATTTTTACATGTTTCAATTAATAATTCATTTCCCCCTTGGTTGAAGGCTGAAATGAAGTTGTACAATAACTCTGATCCTTCAATTCTTAGGCAACATTATGAAAGGAAACTTCTTGAGATGGAACAAGAGAAGAAAATTTTGCAGGTGGTTGCTCTGAAAATATCACTATCAATCAGTTAAAAAATTGTTTTATTTTAAAAAAAATTTACTAACCCTTCTTTTGTACATAATTGATAGAAAGAAATTGAGCAACTTAAAGAGAATCTTGCAAATATTTCTTCCAACTCTGATGATGGTGCTGAAAAGACAAAGCAGGATTATCTACAAAAGTTGAATGCGCTTGAAGTGCAAGTGAGTTGATATTTTAAGCCTGTTAAACCTCAATGGCCACTCAATGCCATAAACTGATTATTTGCTTTCTAGGTTTCCGAACTGAAGAGGAAACAAGAAGATCAGGCTATGCTTTTGAGACAAAAACAAAAGAGTGATGAGGCTGCAAAACGACTTTATGATGAAATACAACGAATTAAAGCTCAGAAGGTGCAATAGTCCTGTCAATCAAATGTGCATTGTCTGTTAGAAAGGAGAAATTTTTTTTTTGGGGGGAATTGCTTATGGTTACTTTTCTTTAGGTTCAACTTCAACAAAAGATTAAGCAGGAATCTGAACAATTTAGGTTATGGAAAGCTACACGTGAAAAAGAAGTTCTTCAGGTAAAATGCATAAGGGGAGAATTTTCTTTTACCTTTACATATTAATATATTCTTACTTTTATTTTTTAATTTTTTTGGGGTCCAATAATCTTTTCCCAACTTTTAAATAACGATAGATTAGTTATGAAGAATAAAAATTTTTAGTCATTTGACATATTTGCTTAAATACCAGCTTAAGAAAGAGGGGAGGAGGAACGAATATGAGATGCATAAGCTATTAGCGTTAAATCAAAGGCAAAAGCTAGTAAGTTCATGCTCAAATCACGTGTTGTTGCATTGAAGTCTTATTTAGTTGTTTAAATTACAAGTTATATGTACATTTGCAGGTACTGCAAAGGAAGACAGAAGAAGCTTCCATGGCTACCAAAAGGCTGAAAGAACTTTTGGAATCTCGAAAGGCTTCCTCACGTGAATCCATGGGTTAGAAGAAACTGTGTCATGTAGTCTCTTACTCTCTTTCCCCTATGTTGAGTTTGCCTAATATCTGGCACTTTGTTTTCCTTTTCCTTTTTCGTTTTTCACATAAACACAGGTGTTGGTGGTGGAAGTGCTCCTGGAATTCAGGTACAAGTAACTTTATGGAGTAATTAAACACAAGAAGTAAATTGCATGTTAAAATTCAACATGGATGAGTGCTGGATTTTTTACTAGGTGTTATGCCTTTTGTATTTTTCCCATTGATCAAAAGACAGGTCATAGCTATTTATGCTAATGAGTTGTTAGTGATGTATTGACAATTTGACATATCAGTAACTGCTACTTGATGCAAATATTTTTTTTTCAAGGCTTTGATGAAGGCAATCGAGCATGAGCTTGAAGTTTCTGTTCGAGTGCACGAAGTACGCTCGGAATATGAGCGTCAAATGGAAGAGTACGTGACATTTAGGTGGAACGCTTGATGCTTGATTACATTTGAAGTTATCTTATTTTTGCATTAGAATTTACCATCAAATATAACACCTCTCTCATAATACACCCCATATCTATCCACTTGAATGTTCGGAAAGTCCCCTAGTTTTTATGTTTATAGGATATGATAATGTGTCATTCTCCCTCATTTTCTTTTAAATATAAGTGTGGCTTAACCAATTACATACACTGCATATGGATACTTAAGCATAGTATTTACTCTATATGCAAAATTTAGTTCTTATAAATTCTCCATACTGAATACCAAACCAAAAAAGATATAAAATATAAAATAAAATAAAATTCTCCATGGTAGTCAAAATTAAAGTATGAGAAATGTTAAACAGATATACTAATTTTCTTGGATTAGGTACCTTTCTATGTTGTTAGACTGGCTCCAACCCATGGTTATTGTCAGTCCATAAACATTCAATGGAAGACTCTAGAAAGAAATTTGCAATTGGTTATATTTTGTAATAAAATATGTGCCAAATTTAATTATTTGAGTTCAATAACCAATTATTTTAGGCTAGATGGTGTGACAACTTTACAGGGAGGATTTGAATTGTTCTGTTAAGCATTAAATTTTTTTTTTCCCATTTGATTGGGGCTTTCCTCACTTATTCATTTAGTTATCCTTTTATTTTAGGAGGAATAAAATGGCCTCAGAGATGAGTAAGCTAAAGGAGGAAGTAGAGATGATGAATCAATATGGTACAAGGTGATGCCTTGTAATTACCTATTTCCTTAAAAACATGAAACAATGTTTGTGGTTTTAGTTTGGTATTTTATGCACGTCTCTCTCTGACTGGTTGCTATTGTAGTGATGGCTCTGTGTTAATGTCTCCTGGAGCCAAAAATTCAAGGATTTTTGCCCTTGAAAACATGCTTTCTACTTCTTCTTCATCTCTAGTGTCTATGGCTTCCCAGTTGTCAGAGGCAGAAGAGCAAGAACGGGTTTTTAGTGGTAAGGGACGTTGGAACCAAGTCCGGTCCGTTGCAGATGCTAAGAATGTGATGAATTATCTGTTCAACATAGCATCTTCCTCGAGGTAACAATTTCTCTGCAACAATTTGGTCCCGTGATTTAACCAATTCTTGCAAAGTTATCAAACTTGCTTATATTGTGTTAAAATGCAATAGGTTTTAATTTGTGAGTAATCCAAAAATTTCCTGAAGTGGTAATCTGACTGGCATATTGCTCTGGCTTTTATTTTATCTTAGGTGTTTAGTGCGAGAGAAAGAAATAATCTGCAGAGAGAAGGACATGGAGATTAAAGATTTAAAGGAAAAGGTAGTAAGGTTAAACTATGCAGTTCGACAGTTGGAAATGATAAAAGTTCAACTTACTCGTCAGTTGGAATCACAGGTTTGTTTATGAGCCACATCATCTAGCTAATAGCTATATGGTTAAAAACGTTTTGCTGCAAAATAATTTCTTCGTATATAGAAACTTACCAATATTCCTCTTTACTACTTTACAAACTTTTAGCTCCAATTTGTAGAATTGGGGCACGATTCCACTGTCAATGAATATTTAGCATTTTGATTACCCTATTATTTAGTATCTTCTTTTTAAATAATTGTTTCTTTATCATTTGAACTTTATGACAGAGTGTAACTTTAAAGAGGTATACAGGATCTATGGGAGAAGCAGAATACACTAACATGAATTTGCACAAGCCGGTTGGTCTCGCACACTAGTTTTCTTACAAAAATGGTTAAAAGGATTCTATCTCCTAGTTGACTATAAACTGCTATTGGTTAATTCGGTATAATTTCTTCTAAACGTAGGAAAACCGCCATTCTACACATGTACAGGAGGATATATACATGTCTGGTGCAGAATCAGAATATTTTGATGACATGGAAGCAACAGATGACGAGTGGTTTGAGCCAGGAGAATCAACTGAGAATAAACGGAAATCCACAAGCACATACGCAAGCTTAGAGAATATCAACCTTTCAGAACATGATGATAAAGAGTATTCAAGAGATGAACCTGGATGTACATCTGGAGAAATAACATCAAATATTTGCTGCTCTTGTAGTAAAACTTCATCATGTAACACAACAAAATGCAAGTGCAAAACCACAAGAAACAATTGCAGTAGTTCTTGTGGTTGCCTAGCAACCAAGTGTGCTAATAGAGCATCAATCTCAAATGAGTCAACACATCTGGGATCAGTTGAGATGGACAAAGACAACCTTCTTGTTGCTCAAGGTGCAGAGTTACTTCGTGGAGCACTGGTTGATGGGCTTGCCGCAATAGGCCAACAACCTAGAAAGGCTCTTACTGACGTAGGAAATACTTTGGTGTGTAAGCCCTCCAAAAGTCAAGTTCTTTAGAATTGCATAAAGTTAATGGCATCTTTTTTTGTTTATTTTTTCCCTCAACTTTTTTGAAGCATTGTTATTTCCTTTTGCAGGCCAAACCAAAAGCTCAAAAGGGTAATCAGAGAAAGAAATTGCCTAAACCCGCCACAATTGTTGTGTCCGATCCTTCGTCTTCCTTGCAACCCGAGAATTCTGGACCTCCCAAGTCCAAGAAACAAATTGATGACATATTTGATTCAAAAACACTAACTTTGAATATACCACCAAGACTACCCTCCTCTAAGCCTGAACATGCTGCCTCTGCCCCTAGGGTAGAGGGTAATGCCTTGGACCCAGATAACAGTCCTTTAAAATTAAGGGCTGCACGAAGGGCAGCATCATCTAGTGACAGTGATGTTCCGTTGTGGGATAGGAATGCTGGCAAGTTTGATTAATCTATCAACAAGAAAGAGCATGAAGTGGTTCTGTCTAGAAATCCTCTACAATCGAAAAGATCATGGGAAGAGAAAGAAGACAACAGAAGCTAAATTGTATGTATGTATTTATCCCCTCTTTACTTGTTCTGGAATTTTTATAAGACCAAAGATCACAATGTAAGATGCATACCTTAGCATCTTCTAGTGGTGGGTCTGCAGAACAAATAAAGAAGAGTGGTGTATAGTGTGGCTTGCCAATAGTAGACAATCATTTTGGCTTGGCCTGATTTTTGTTTGGCTTGCTTTTCTTTGTTCTCACAGTTGAAATGAAAGCCGAAGTCACAGGTTTTGATCGTCTACGGCTTGCTTTGCAAAAGCTTCTAGTTTTTTTTTGTTAAGTAGCTTATAAAAGTTAATTTTAAAAAGAGGTGACAATCCGATAAATCAAACTAAGTATTTTTTTAATAAATATAAACAATAACAACTATATTTGATAAAATAATTTTTAAAATTTAAATTGATAGTAACAGGTATCAATAAAAAGAAAATTTTGATTGTGAATGAAATTTAGCATTAATAATTTTGGTGATTATATATATATATATATAAAAGTATTTTTGTAATTAAGTCCAATTAAGTTGGCATAAACCGAAAAAAAAAGTGTGCATATATCACAAAAACTTAGTGATATAATATAGAAATTTTTATATATATCACAATTTTTCACATAGTATAAATTTATTGATATAGCATAAAAAATTTTGTACATACCCTACTAATGGGTAATCAACTCGGACCAACCTGTTCGAGTAGAGTTGTCTACCCTACGTAAAAGTTATGTATGTAGTGAAAAAAGTAAGTGTTGAATCCACAATCTTTCTCTTATAAAAACTTGAAATAACCACTAAACTATTTGATGATCATATTATTTTTTTGGTGACTAATTGATGATCATATCATTTGTAATTTTATGTTAGATTTCTCTAAGATTTTATTATTTTTAATTTTAACTTGAACTTAGTTTTTTATTTTCTATTTTATTCATATATATGAAATTTAGAATGGTTGGATTTTTATATTTGTTTGAAATTTTTTTATTTTTCTGCGGATATAGTAAGGTTTAGAACTTTAGAGTGCGGGTTTCTCAACCCGCAGATTAGGGTAGGGTAGAATTTTTAAAAAGTTTTCAACTTGTGCGTAGGGTTAAGGTAGAGTCCAAATCCTACCCTACCCTACCCTACCCATTGCCAGTCCTAGTTGTGCATGCTGTCCTTTCAAAATTCCTGTGTTATGTATCAAAATTTATGTGTTGTGTATATTTTATTTGTTGAGTGTCAATATTTAGGATATATAGTTCTTCAAAAATTTTTTACTATATACCAAAATTTATGTACTGTGTACTAAAATTTGTGTGGCATCAAAACTTTTGTAGACAATAATTTACTGAACATATATGAAAAAAAAATAAAAAAGATGACGATGATAATAACGAGGAAGAAGAGAAAAAAGAACAAAGAAAAGAAATAAAAAAAATAAGAAAGAAGGAGACGAAGATATTAAAGGCAAGAGGAGAAGCCTAAAGAAGAAAGAAAAAGACCACAACCACGATTAGGGGTGTAAGTTACCAAATCAAATCGAAATTTATCACAAAACCGAACCAAAATTTACAACAACCGAATAAAAACCGAAAAATCGGTTTTTTTTTTATTTTTTTCCGAAGTAAACCGATCGGTTCGGTTTGGTTTTCGGTTGGCTCGGCAGAAATCGAACCGAACCGAACCGAACCGCAAAAGTGGTTTAGTAATACATTGAAATAGAAATTTTAGACTTAACAAATGTGTTTGTTTTATGTTTAGTTGTTGAAATGAGTTGAAATTGTGTTGAATTTGAATGTAATATAATATTATTTCAGTTTATTGATTGTTTTGAACATCATTTTATTAAGATTAATTTTCTATTAGTTAGAATTTAAGAATCGAAAAACCGACCAAACCAAACCGCTTTTGGTTCGGTTCGGTTCGGTTCGATTGTTGTGCAGACAATAAATCGATTAATTGGTATTATATAAAAATCAAACAGATCGATTCGGTTGGTTTTTGATCTAAAACCGAACCAAACCGAATCAATAACACCCCTAACCACGACAACAAAACGCGCATATGTTAAGTGAAACTTGGTTTAAAAAAAATTGCCATGTGGCTTTATTATAATAATTTAAGAAGGGTGTTAGAATACTAACATTTTAGGGTAAAAAAAAATTGGCTTAGTACTAGGTCAAATGTAAGACAAAAAAAAAAATATTAGTCATCTAAT
>NC_029779.3:14356988-14389905 GCF_000817695.3 Arachis duranensis
ATAACTTTCAAAGTTATAAGTATTTGTGATTTCTACAAGCACAACTTCTTTCTAAAATACTTTACCAAATACCAAATTAAATTTATATTATTTTAAAATTATAAATTGAAATAAGATGAAAATATGTTATTTTAAACTCAGCATTTTTGCTAAATGTCTATTTAAAAAAAACTTTTGACTAACCATTATTATAAGGGTTTGGTTAATAAGTATAAGGAAGCAAAAACATAAAGATTTTATTGAAAAATTAAGAGCGTATTAAGTTTGAACTTTTATTTTTGATTTTAGAATTTTGTTAAAAAAAGTGAAAACATAATTTTATTATTTTTATTTTTTTTATAAAATTCTAAATACAGAAAATTTTAAAATAAAAAAATCAAGTATAATTTTCTGGTTAGCTAATTTCTTGTTATAGTTATTAGACTAAATTTTCTGTCATTTTTTTCTGTCTTTTTTATATTTGCTAAATAAGTAGATACTATTATTTAGAGTTTAAAATATGATAAAATAATTATCATCTTATAGAATTAACAATATAGAGTATGCTTTAATAAGTGTAAATTGTAAGGTATCAAAACCTGAGATGACGAAGAAATGATGAACAAGAAAAGAGAGGAAGAGAGAGAGAGAGAGCGCGCTATTGCATTAAGTGATTTTGAATCTGTATTTTCCGAACTTAATTTTAGTTTACAGGTTTGTACTATATATGTTGAGAATAAGGAGTATGACTATAATTCAATTAATCATGTGTCAAATAATTTGTTGTTGTTATTATATTAAAATGTTAATATAATAAGGTTCTTGATTAAATTTAAAGATTTATCATTGTAATAGTGATCATAATATTGAGAGATAAATCTTTTATAATTTAATCTAAATTGTTCTTGGTCATAGGATTATTAAAAAGGACATTAATAATCCGGAAAGATCAGTATATATATAATGGTCTTCATTGGATGAAGATTAATAGATCTCATTTATTAAATTATATATATAGATGGTGCATATAGGGATATGACCATTGAACTGGCTCACTTTGAGAATTCCTAATGGTTATAATTACCGCATATTTGTCAATAGGATATTCTCAAGATAAACATAGTAATAGAGTTTCCTTTGACCTGCGACCATCATAGTAATTAACAATGTATTTATTATTCTTTGATTTCGGACACCTAATACCTTAGGGTGCTAGTTGAATGGATATTGGATATGATTTAAATACTTGTAGAATTAATGATTAGTCAATAAGGAATCCGTCAACTCTCGGTAAAGAGTTTGAGCTCTATGATTATAATGACTGAGATGAATAAAACCTTGGCCAAGGAGATTGAATGAATGAAAAAATGAGTTTCTTAAGTCATTCACAGTTCATTATAATAATGGTAACAAGTTAGAGTTTGACAATTAAATCATACTCTAAGGGTTAACCAAGAGTTGGAAAGATGGAAGGAATTATACTTTGTTCTTCTAAGGTTCTTAGTAAAATTATATTACTTAATACTATCGAGTCGTTGAGAAGTGTTGCTAGACGCCAACCTTGATTAGTAAATTTAGTATGACTAGTTTACTACCCGCTTAGTATTGAATATATGTGGTCACACACTAACGAGTGTTCTAATCTTTGTTGTAGAATTATTTAATTATTATTTTGATTTGATCAAATAAATAATTATATTAATTCAAATGGAATATTATTATATTCTTTGCTAGCACCAAGAATATAATAATAGTATGATAATTGAGAATATTAAATGAGATTTGAGAATAATTAGTTATTCTATTTCTAAATCTGGATGAGATCGTAACTGATTCTGTTTTCAAATTGAGTTATGATATGATTCATAAATTTGAAGGATTCAGATTTAGAATTTTAAGATATGATTTAAATTTGAATTGAGATTCAAATTTAAAATCAATAACAAATCTCATACTATATATATGTATGCCAAGAGTAGAGGAAAATATGAGAAAGACGAGAGAATAACAAGAGTTTTATTCCTTTACCTCTATACACATAAATGTATGTGAGCCTAATTCTTGGAGAAGAATTTTATGGCATGCAAAGAGTTGCAAGAGGTTTCTCATTTTAGATCAGATGTCCATTGGTCAAGGAGTTGACAGCAAAGATTGGTCTCGGTGTGGATACGCATAGCGCCTTCGTACCATCGAAGGAGAAAATGATTTTTACTAGCGTACACAGGTATTTAGATCTGATCTACTATATATTTATTATTAGAATAAAGTTTAAGCACAAAATAGATCTTTAGAATTACTTTCTTTTCTTCCGCTGCGTGTTATGAACACATCGTAATCCTTTCGATATATAAAGGTTGCTTAACATATTCTAACTAATTATATTGAGTTGGACACACTAATAAACTCACTAACTAACTTTGTGGTTGCTGCACAGGCTTCTCACTCTCATTGCTTCTATCATCAACATCAATCCTACTACTTATTATTCTTGTTGACACTTCTATTACTAACATCAACCCTAATATTGAGATTTCTATCATCAACTCTGCCTGAATTCTCTGCACTCTTTTCATCAGTTCTGCTCCTTGGGATCTCTAGACTTTTTTCCTCAATTCATCAATCCTAAAGTGATGCTCCTAGCGCATTTACTGCACTGCGTTTGCTACTTGGTTGATCTTGGCCATATACTCGGTGACTGTTGAACCTTGCTTCTTGAACGATTTCAGCTGCATTTTTAGTTGTTTGATTTTCGATTTGACTCGAGCTTCAAAGTACTCTTCAAGAACATTCGAGATCTAATATGCATATTCATACTGCACCGCTTGATTGACGAAGTTTGACTCTATGGATGCTATGAGCCACGCTACAAGCCATTGGTCTTGATCTCCCATTCTGCATATTCTGAAGTCTATTCCACGACTTCGATCTGCTTCTAAGGTGAACTTGACTGGGATCTTTCTTGGATCTAGGTGATTCTATAGTTTGTTAACTTTGATGCATGCTAACACTTGCTTCTTCCACGCTTTGAAATTGCTATCGTTGAGTTTTATGACCGAGAATGCAGCGAAGGCATTCTAACTGAGTGGGCTCCTTGGAGCTCTAGTGATTGGCGTGGTGCTGTGGTTGTTGTCTATGGATCTTTAGCTCTCATACCATGTGAGGTATCACAAATTGAGATGAAAATGATGAAGAAATGATGAACAAGAAAAGAGAAGAAGATAGAAAGAAGCGAGAAAGAGAGAGAGCTATTACATTGAGTGATTTTGAATCTGTATTTTCTTAACTTAATTTTAATTTACATGTTTGTACTATATATACAGACTACAGAGTTGCTTAATAGATTCTAACTAATTGTGCTAAGCTGGACACACTAACTAACTTTGTGGTTGCTGCACATATCTAACTGCACATGTTTCTCACTCTCATTGCTTTTATCATCAACATAAATAAAGAGAGTAGAATGTCTAAAGCTAGCTATGAAAACGAAAATCAGTTGTGATATGCATGTTCATTTAATAAGTCTTGACCCTTTTAACCATTCAAAGCAACTTAGAAAGCAAAAATCTTCAAAAAATCGACTGGTTAAGATTCTTATAGAAAACTAAAGTTTAATGAGAATAGAAAAAAAAAGTGAACTTGTACCTATGTAAATAGGGTTATATCTTATGGTATGAGGCAAAACACACAATACAAACATAATAAAATCGTATGTTTATACCCTCATAAATAATATATGTACATGAAAGAGTGAATATATTATTAAAAAATTATGTATTATCTTAGTTATATTGAGATACTGATATTAGAAATTATTAATATTAAAATTTTTTATTTATATTTTTTATTTTATATTTATTTTTTTAATGTATTATTTCACAAAAAAATAAACAAAATTCAACCTCTAACTTTTTTCCCCCATTTTTCTTAAAGAATTTCAATTATTAAAAAAAAATTGCAAAATATTTACTTAACATAAATTACCAATCACTAAAGTTTAATGATGAAAACCTCTTATTATTATAATCATACTTCCAAAAAATAGTACCAAAATTTAATTTATAAAACTTTTTAAGTATATATATGAAACATTTGATCATTTATATCTTTTAAAATTATTTTTATTAATAACATCAACTTTTGGTATATTTTCGTAGTTTACCTACTTTAAATAATACACTTAAATATTTATAATTATAATAGACAGTGTTAAGTTAAGAAAAGTAATTAACACATTGATGATGATAAATATGTTAATTAGGTTAATAATCCAAGTGGACTTTGATGAAGTATTTTATTGTGCAGACCCAAACATGTTTAAAATGCAGCCCAAACAAATGAAGATAAATGTACTCAAGTGTGTTGAAAGGAAAAAGGATTCACAGACTAAATCCAACGCCAACCAAGCTTTAGTGAATCAAACCTAGTATGTCTGTAGGTGGCCTTTTAAGTTTGCTGTCAAATCCTAAGGCTCAACCTTAGACAGGTGGTAGAAACTACCAAACTGGAGTACGGTAGGAGCAGAGGGAATTTTCGGTGGAGCGGTGAAATGCGTAGAGATCGGAAAGAACACCAACGGCGAAAGCACTCTGCTGGGCCGATACTGACACTGAGAGACGAAAGCTAGGGGAGCGAATGGGATCAAATACCCCAGTAGTCCTAGCCGTAAACGATGGATATTAGGCGCTGCGCGTATCGACCCGTACAATGCTATAGCTAACGCGTTAAGTATCCCGCCTGGAAAGTACGTTTGCAAGAATGAAACTCAAAGGAATTGACGGGGTCCGCACAAGCGGTGGAGCATGTGGTTTAATTCGATGCAAAGCGAAGAACCTTACAAGGGCTTGACATGCCGCGAATCCTCCTGAGGATTCATATGTGAACTTCAGGTAAATACAAGAAAGAGAAAGAGAGCTCTTTATCTTCAAGCTCACACACCAGAGAAGAAAGAAAGAGAAGGTAAATTAAGAAAGCAATGTCTAACCACACTAATCAAAAGCATATTAAGTTAAGTCAGAGGTTAAAGGTAAATAATTTTCATTTGCATGCAAGTTGATTTCTTCACATCTTCTCCTAATCTATGCAACGCCATTTTGGAAAAAATGAAGAAAATAGTGGTTGATTATCTTTGCTATTAATTAATGGCTCAAATTGTTACTTGGAGTCAAAGCACAATTTCAAGGGTTTGAATTTGGGATTGTCACTGAGCAAACAAATCTCTGCTGATCTACACTCTTCGGTCAAACAAAGAACCAGATTTAAAATCCCTAATTTTAGGGTTGATTAAAGAAAGAGAAGGGATGATTTCTGAAAGCCCAAGGTCCAAGAAGTTGACTTTGGAAAAACTCTAACCGTGGGTCTGACTAAGGTACAAAAAAGAAAAGATGAAGAATCTTCACTACTGAGTTTGAAGTCTCGAAAGTATTGCACCTACACTAAAGGGAGCATTCTGCCAAGATGAAGAACAATGTTATGAGTTCAGATGTTGGGTTCAGTGCATAAGGTCAAAACTGTGAATCATCATCTCCTTCATTGTTTACTGTTTTGTATTTCAGTTTTAATATATATCTTTTTTAGTTTTCTTTGAGTGGTAAAAGGCAAGAAAGAGAGGCATTGAGAAAAAGTCATAGAGTGAAAAAGGCTGAGAGAAATACTTGAGAGAGTAGTCAATAATGATTTCGAATTTTTTTTTGGTTGTATTTTTTGTTTTGTGTCATGTACCTAAGAGGTATCCCTTGCTAAGTTGGGTAAGCACTTAGTGTGGTGAGTCTAGGTATTTATATAGCCAAGTCAAGTTTATGTTGAAACTTGTGTGCCCAGATAGGATTACGTTAAGTCCTAGGGAATTGGTGTATGTATACTTGGATTGATAGTGAAAATTCCACTAATGTTGTGGTGGAGATTGGATGTAGGTTGCATTGCACAAGGCAATTGAACCAGGATATATGCCTATGCCACATTCTTCCTTTCTGCTTTAGTTCTGTTTTTCTGATTTTTATGAGACAAAATGAAATTGTCTCCTGCATAATCCGCTGCGCAGACCAAACAGTAGCCAAGTTTGATTACTGGTTTTAAGACTTACTATATCAAAGTTAAAGAAGGTTATAGATTCAACCACCTTCTCTAAGCTTTCTGGAACCTTCAATTGATATCAAGAGTCAACATCTCAAGAATCAAGCTTAACAGCTTGGAGCAAAGGTCCAATGGCGAATAACTTGAGCACAACCACAGTGGCCTACACGCTAACAGAGGGTCAGTCAAACAACAGATCTCCCTTCTTCAATAGGAAAAATTACGCTTACTGGAAAGAAAGGATGCGGATCTTCATTCAATCAATTGATTACAACATATGGAGGATAGTTGTGAGTGGTTCCAAAATTCCAATAAAGACTAGTGCTAATGGAGTGGTGACTCCAAAGGAGGAACTTGAATGAAATGATGATGACAAAAAGAAGGTGGAACTGAATGCTAAAGCTATCAACTTGCTACACTGTGTTATCAGCTTCGAGGAGTACCGAAATGTGTCTAGATGCAAGATGGCAAAAGAAATTTGAGAGAAACTCCAAGTCACACATGAAAGCACCAAACAGGTAAAAAAAACAAGGATTGATATGCTGCAAAATGAGTATGAGATGTTTACCATGAAGGATGGAGAAAGCATTGATGAGATATTCGAGAGATTCTCAATCATCATCAACAGCTTTGATGCTCTGGGTTTAACACACACTGAACAAACTCTAGTGAGAAAGGTCCTTAGAAGCCTTACAAAAGAATGAAAAACAAGAGCCACTGTCCTAGCTGAGAGTAACAACTTAAGTCCACTAACCTATGATGAGCTAAGAGAGAAACCTCTAGCTTATGAAATCACACACAAGCCAAGACACAAAGAAAAAAGAAATAGCCTTAAAATCAAAATTAGAACCTGATGAGAGTGAGTCTTATCACAAATTTTCATATGACAAACTTGTGGTTTTTGCTAGGAGACTAAGGAGGCTAATGAGGAACAAAGACAGGCATAAAGAATCAAGCTCAAAGGAGTACAAGAAGGATTTGAGCA
Organism: Arachis duranensis; assembly: GCF_000817695.3. Classification (NCBI taxonomy): domain Eukaryota; kingdom Viridiplantae; phylum Streptophyta; class Magnoliopsida; order Fabales; family Fabaceae; genus Arachis; species Arachis duranensis. The sequence goes on from NC_029779.3 coordinate 14,364,022, forward strand.
AAGTAATATGTCATAACTGTAAGGAAGCTGGACATTTCAAGTTCAACTGTCCTAAGATAAAAAGGAGGACAAGGCAAAGAAGGAAAAGAAGAAAGTGCTCATGACTTCTTGGGAGAATTTAGAAAATAATTTGGATGAGGAAGATGACTCTGAATATGAAGCTCAAGTCTATTTTATGGCTGGTGAAGATCAACTAGATGAAATAAATTACTATGACTTATCTATGGATGATTTACATGTAATTGTTGATGATCTCACCCACCATTATGAGAAATTGATGAATAAATATAACAAATGCAAATTTGAAAATGAAATATTGAAAGCTGAGAATGATTTCTTGAAAGAAAAAGTGAAGGAGACCGAATGTGCTATTGATCTTATTGAAGAAAATAAGTTTTTAAAATCTAAAATTGAAAAACTTAAAGGAAAGTACATAGTTGATCCTTATCAAGAACTTGTTGCTGAAAATGAAAGATTAAATGAAATGATTAAAAAATTGAATTGTGATTTAGCAAATTTTGCTCATAGTTCAAGTAACTTGGACAAACTACTTGCAAGTCAAAGACCATTGTTTGAAAAATTAGGTTTAGGATATATGACAAAAGAGGATGCAGTTTTTAAAAAACCAATTGCAAAATTCAAGGCTTCTTCCTTAAAAACAAAAACCTGTTTGATAAATCTAGTCTTGGACATTTTACCAACAATGATGCTACTTCTAAACAGCCATATTTTGATGAAATTGCATCTTCCTCAAGAACTGAACCTGTTTCAAACAAGTAGGGTCTGGGCTACTTGTCAAATAATGAGGTTGCTTTCAAAAGACCACATTTTTCAAAAGAACCTCTCATTCAAGAAGTCCATTTGCCTTTAAAAATTCTGGTCTGAAATCTTTTGAAAAAGTTGCTAATATAAAAAATGATTTGTCAAAAGAAATACACCCTTATCAAGAAATAGAAAATTTCACTCTTTTAATCATTATCAACATCAAAACTTCAATCAATTTCAACAACATGCACACAAAAATCATTGTTTTAATTGCAAAAAACCTAGTCACTCTTACTCTCAATGTTTTATTGACAAAAGAAGAGTAGGAAACTAAACATATAAGGTTGTTTGTGATTTTAATACACTTGGATAACCAAGATGGATTAACTTCAAAGGATCCAAATTAGTTTGGATACCTAAAGTTACTTAAGAGTGTTTGCAGATTTGCCTAGCATCCAAAAACAAGAAAGACATGTGGTACTTGGATAGCGGATGCTCAAAACACATGACGAAAATGTCAACTTTCTTCATCAAACTCAACAAATATGATGGAGGATTTGTGACCTTTGGAGATGATGGCAAAGGTAAAATCATTGCATTTAGAAAAGTAGGCAAAGATCATTCTACTTTTATTGATGATGTCTTTTTGGTTGATGGTTTGAAGCATAATCTTTTGAGTATTAGCCAATTGTGTTATTTGGATTACTTGATGATATTCAAAAGATTAGAATATTGTGTTGTGAGTGAAAAGACCAATAAAGTATTCTTTGTTGTTAATCGTTATGATAATGTGTATCGTCTTATTCTTGATGAACTAAAGAATCAAAATGTAGCTTGTTTACATTCTAAATAATCTGAAAAATGGCTATGACATAAGAGATTGTTCCATGCTAGCATGTTTCAAATAAACAAGCTTGTTAAAAAGAGTTCGGTGAGAGGTCTTCCTTTGATCAAATTTGACAAAGATCTGACTTGTGATGCATGTCAAATGAAAAAATAAATAAAGAGTTCTTTTAAATCAAAGGAAGACATTTCCACTTAAAGACTACTTGAGTTGCTACATATTGATCTCTTTGGTCCAACGAAAACTCAAAATTTTGGTGAAAAATATTATGGCTTGGTGATTGTGGGTGATTATACTAGATTCGGTTGTGTTTTGTTTCTTGCTCATAAAAATGATACTTTTTCAGCATTTGAGGTTTTTATCAAAAGAATTCAAAATGAAAAGAATTTAAAGATTGCTTCCATTAGAAGTGATTATGGTAAAGAATTTGAAAATCAATCTTTTGAATTCTTTTGTGATGAGTTTGGAATATCACAAAATTTCTCTTATTCAAGAACACCACAACAAAATGGTGTTGTAAATAGAAGCATTCAACAAATGGCTAGGACCATGCTATGTGAAAGTGATGTTCCAAAATTCTTTTAAGCTGAAGCTATTACTACGGCTTCCTACATTTTAAATAGAACAATCATTAGAAAGTTTTTAAAGAAAACCCTTTATGAGCTTTGGAAAAGACACCCACCAAATTTGAATTATTTTCATATCTTTGGATGCAAAATTTTGTTTTAAATAACAAAGAAAATTTAGAAAAATTTTATGCAAAAGCATAAGAGTGTTTGTTTGTAGGCTATTCCACAACTAGCAAAACTTATAGAGTTTACCGTCAAGATGCTAGAGTTACTGAGGAGTTCATACATGTTACTTTTTGTAATACTAACATGATTCAAAGTATTTTAGAAGACTGTGATGCAGAAAACCAAGTGGAAAGTAATGCCAATAAAGCCCAAAATCAAGAAAAAGAAAATTCTGGGCAACTTGACTCTGAAGCTGCTGTTGCAGAAGATTCCGTAGGAGATAATTCCGTTTTATCTCCTGAAACTGGCAAAATTCCTGGGAATACCAGTTTCATTGATCCCAGCTTAACCAGATCTATTCCTAAGTCCTCAAGACCCTGAGAATAGAGATTTTTGAAGAACTATCCCCAAGAATTTGTCATTGGGACTGTCTCTCAAGGTGTCACAACTCGATCATCCACTAGAAAGGCAAATGAAGAAGCAAAAATGGCCTTTCTATCCCAAATTGAGCCTCAGAACATCAAAGATGCACTTGATGACCCTTCTTGGGTAAAGGCTATGGAGGAAGAGCTTTAACAATTTGAAAAGAATCAAGTTTGGACACTTGTTCCTAAACTAAATGGAAAGAAAGTGACTGGTACCAAGTGGATATTTAGGAACAAATTGGGTGAAGATGGAGGCATTGCTAGAAACAAATCAAGATTGGTGGCACAAGGATATGTTCAAGAAGAAGGGATATATTTTGATGAATCCTTTTCTCCTGTGGCCCGAATGGAAGCTATTAGGCTTCTTTTAGCATATGCTGCCCATTGTGGCTTTAAATAATTTCAACTGGATATGAAATGTGTATTTTTAAATGGAGTTATTGATAGAGAAATGTATGTGGCTCAGCCACCTGGTTTTGAAAATAAAGAGCATCCAAATCATGTTTTTAAACTTTCAAAAGCTCTTTATGGATTAAGACAAGCTCCAAGAGCTTGGTATGAAAGACTTAGTTCTTTTTTTTTTAAAAATAATTTTCAAAGAGGCACCACAAACACTACTCTATTCATTAAAAACTCTAATGATTCTTCTATTCTAGTCCAAATTTATGTTGATGATATAATATTTGGATCAGCAAATGAATCACTCTGTTCTGATTTTGAAAAACTCATGACAGGTAATTTTGACATGAGTATATGATGAGTGAACTTAAATTTTTTTTTTTGGACTTCAAATTAAACAAACTGAAAATGAAACATTTATTCACCAAAAGAAGTATACCAAGGAATTTTAAGAAGTTTGGTATGAAAAATGCCAAACCCATGGGAACTCCCATGTATTCTAACTCTAAGTTAGACAAGGGTGAAATTGAGAAAGATGTTGATGAGACTAGGTATAAAGGAATGATTGTTTCTCTTATGTACTTAACATCCCCTAGACTCGATATTGTGCAAAGTGTTAAAATTTGTTCAAGGTTCAAATCACAACCGAAAGAATCATATCTTTCTGCAGTTAAAAGGATCATTAGATATGTTCATGGCACATCCATCTTTGGATTATGGTATCCTAAGACTGATGGTTTTTCTGCAGTAGGTTATTGTGATGCAGATTTTTTCGGAGATAGAGTAGATAGAAGAAGCACATCTGGCATATGCTATTTTCTGGGCATATCTTTGAATGGTTGGTCTAACAAGAAGCAGTCTACAGTGGCTTTATCCACTGCCGAGGTTGAATATATTGCTGCCTCCTCTTGTTGTTCTCAGTTGCTTTGGTTGAAAACTGAACTTGCTGATTATAAGTTGAATACTGATAACATTTTCTTGTTGTGTGATAATATGAGTGCCATAAATATTTCAAAAAATCCAATTTTGCACTCAAGAACTAAACATATTGAAATGAGATTTCACTCAATAAGGAACATGTTTAAAAGAGAAATATTAGCATTCAATTTGTTAAATCTGAGGATCAATTAGCAAATATATTCACTAAACCTCTAGCTAAGGGCAAATTTAGCAAATTGAGAACTAATCTAGGCATTCTGAGTTATGATTCCCTATTTTATTCTTGCTAATGTGTTGGTTGCGATTTTTGTGTCTCAGGATGGGATGAGACAATTCTGGTCAAGTGATGAGCCATCTTTCTGAACCATGATTTCTAGAATTAAATTACAAGTTTTGAATCATTTGGGCCTGCCTACTTGGTCAGGTTTCTTGTGGTCCAATGTGTTTCCTTAAACACAACCTCCTTTTGGGTCAGATGAGAGTTACATTTATTTTGTGGGCCTTTATGTTTTGTCCTTTATTAAAATAATTTCAATTAGTTATAATTTTTTAATTTCTTTTGTTTTTAATAAAAACCCTTTTTCAACTTGATGTCATGTCTTTTCAAAGGGTTGTCACAGATTCTGCACATGCATGTTTTCAAGAAGCCTTTTACTTGTAGCAGTTTCCAAACTTCTCTTTTCATAACTTCTTGCATAACCTCTTCGGTTTTTCCCATTACCATCATTGTTTTTGATAATTGCAAAATCCTTGTATCACATTAAGATAAGAAAGAAAACCGTCACTTGAAGATGTTCTCTCACCTAACTTCCCAGAATCCCAGAAAAACCTAGAGCCTCCTCAAGTTCCAAAGATCCTACCTTTACTCCTTCCCCACTCCATCGCTCTCTACTCCTCGCATCAATCCAATGGCAAGAACAAAACAACTCCAAGGTACCCTTCATCTTCTAAGCCATCGGCTCCACAAAGTGCTCTCTCTCGCCCAAGCACTTCAAAGGGGAAGCATCCTGCTGCGGAGGAACCCACTCCTAAGCCCTCAAGGCCGAAGCCAAAGCCAGCTCCTCAGCATCCACAACGAGGTAAATCTCACACCCCTCTTCGATCTATGAAGGAACCTCAAAATATAAACCCGTTTGAACATAAATCTCACTTTATGAACTCTCACTCTAACTACAACCCTCATCATTTTCGCTCTGCCATGAAGCATGATTTTTACCATGGTATTTTTGTTCACCAACCCCTTTGCCCTACTTTTTTGGCTGACTTACCAAATCTGAAAAAGAAAGGTTTTTTTTTTGTTAAAAACATTGAATTTCTAGATTGGAATCATACTTTTAAAATAAAAAAGCCAGTGTATCCTGATTTGGTTCGTGAATTTTATGCCAATATAATCTACCATGAGGGAACCATTCATTCGTATGTGAAAGGGTGTGAACTAGTGTTGAATAATGAATCTATTAGTGTCTTCCTTGAATATACTGATATTGGTGCTTGTGCTTACACTTCGGGTAAATAGAATGAGGGGCTGGGTGTGTCTTATCAAGATGCTTTAGCTCATGTGTTTGAAAATATTTCTTTCATTGATGGCCTCACTCCTAATCATAAAGCTATTGGTCCTCTTCAAGCTCAACTGCATCGTATTGTGAACCAGATCATTTTACCTCAAAGCGATTCTTATCAGAGGGTGTCATTTTGTGATACATTGGTTTTGTATGCTATCATCACTAAATCAAAAATTTCTTTTGCATACTTAATAATGAGGCATATGTTTAATTGCATAAGGAGTGATAAAAATGTGTCTCTATCTTATGGCATATTTTTAACCTGCATTTTTGAACAATTTGGTGTTGACATTTCTAATGAATCATATAAAAATAGACACTCTTATCTAAAAGGAGGTGATTCAATAAAATAACAAAAGAAAGGGGCAATAAGAACTAAAAAGGTTGTCATTGATGATGATGATGATGAGCTAGATGACATCCTTCCTCCTTTTACTTCGAGAACTTCAGCTTCAACTGGTCACAAATCACTCCTTTATAAGTTGTTAAGGATGTTTTGCAAGAGTTTGTGAATCTATCCAACCATCTAATCTCTACAAGCCAACAAGATAGAGGAAGCTTGCGGTTCGAAATGAAAATGCTCTCAGAAAATCCAAAGATAGAGTGGCGGTCCTCCTAAAATATGTAGCCGCTGACCAAGAAGAACCGCTGAATTCTGAGGAGAATGGCTCGGATGCTTGAGGATGTCTCTAGTTGCTAGTTAATGTTTTCTTGATCTTTATGTTATTGAACTATTCTATTTCTTTTGGATTTTGGATTCTTTGTGTTTTGGATTCTTTTTCATTAGATTTCGGATGACTATAAACATTTACTACTATTTTTTTTTGCACTTGGTTTAATCAAAATTATGTGGTCTTTGAGCTCTAACCATTTTCTGTAAGTTTGCACTGCTTGTGTGTTCCTCCCTTGATGACAAAAGGGAGAGTAGATGAAGTAAATAGATGAGTATATCTTTGATGCTAAATTTTGCCTGAGCTTGATAAATCTGTTTAGCATAAGTAGTTAGAGTTAATCCGTTTTGATAAATTTGCACCTATGGTACAAATTTTTTACAACTGCATGCTTTGGTATGTTTTTGATAACTTCCAGGTACCTAGATATCCTATGGCTGAATAAGATATTTGTTTGAGAATGGAAAAGTGATTGAATGAAGTCTGAATTTTGTTGATCATGCCTTTCCATCATGATTCATTTAGGATTTTGAAATCAAAATGCATGATATTTTTATCAAGCTGTTGGAAATGTTACATCAAATTTTTGTACAAACATGTGTGTGTTTTGTATAATGGTGGTCTCATATCATCCAAGGGAAGTGTCTTAATCTTATTTAATACATTTCTCTGATTATATTTTTTAAAACTATGTTTGTCATCAAGGAGAGATTGTTAAGTTAAGAAAAGTAATTAACATATTGATGATGACAAACATGTTAATTGGGTTAATAACTCAAGTGGACTTTGATGGAGTGTGTTATTGTGTAGGCCCAAACTTGTTTAAAATGCAGCCCAAACAAATGAAGCTAAATGCACTCAAGTGTGTTGAAAGGAAAAAGGATTTACAGACCAAGCCCAACGCTAACCAAGCTTTAGTGAATCAAACTTAAGCTAGGATTCACATGTGCACTTTGGGTAAACACAAGAAAGAGAGAGAAAGAGTTCCATCTTCGAGCTCACACACCAGAGAAGAAAGAAAGAGAAAGTAAATTAAGAAAGCAATGTCCAATCACACTAATCAAAAGCATGTTAAGCTAAGTCAGAGGTTAAAGGTAAATAATTTTCATTTGCATGCAAGTTGATTTCTTCACATCTTCTCCTATTCTCTGCAACGCCATTTTGGAAAAGATGAAAAAAAGGTGGTTGATTATCTCTGCTGTTAATCGATGACTCAAATTGTTACTTGGAGTCAAAGCACAATTTCAAGGGTTTGAATTTGGGATTGTCACTGAGCAAACAAATCTCTGCTGATCTGCACTCCTCGGTCAAACAAAGAACCAGATTTAAAATACCCAATTTTAGGGTTTATTAAAGAAAGAGAAGGAACAATTTCAGAAAGCTCAAGGTCCAAGAAGTTGACTTTGGAGAAACCCTAACTGTGGGTCTGACTAAGGTACAAAAAAGAAAATGAACTCTAATCTGAGACAAATAAAACAGAACCTGAGAGAGAGAGAGAGAGAGAGAGAGAGAGCAAAGAGTGAATCCTCACTACTGAGTTTGAAGTCTTGGAAGCATTGCACCTACACTAAAGGGAGTATTCTGCCAAGATGAAGAACAAAGTTATGAGTTCAGATGTTGAGTTCAGTGCATAGGGTCAAGGCTGTGAATCGTCATCTCCTTCATTGTTTACTGTTTTGTATTTCAGTTTCAATGTATATCTTTCTTAGTTTTCTTTGAGTGATAAAAGGAAAGAAAGAGAGGCATTGAGAAAAAGCCATAGAGTGAAAAAGGTTAAGAGAAACACTTGAGAGAAAAGCCAAGAGTGATTTCAGATTTCTTTTAGTTGTATTTTTTGTTTTGTGTCATGTACTTGAGAGGTATCCCTTGCTAAGTTGGGTAAGCACTTAGTGTCGTGAGTCTAAGTATTTGCATAGTCAAATTAAGTTTATGTTGAAACTTGTGTGCCCAGATAGAATTACGTTGAGTCCTAGGGAATTGATGTATGTAATACTTAAATTGATAGTGAAAATTTCACCAATATTGTGATGGAGACTAGATGTAGGTTGTATTACACAAGGCAATTGAAACAGTATATATGACTGTGTCACATTCTTTCTTTCTGCTTTAGTTTTGTTTTTTGGTTTTTATGAAACAAAACAAAATTATTTTCTACATAATCTGTTGTGCAGACCAAATAGTGGCCAAATTTAATTTCTGGTTTTAAGATTCACTTTATCAAAATTAAAGATAGTCATATATTCAATCCTTTTTCTCTAAGCCTTCTGATATCTTCGGACAGAAATAAAGTGTTTGTTATGTAAAATCCTACATGGCTATAGCTATGGCGTAAAATATTTGCTTAAGATGATTAAAGCAATAAATTTTGCATAAAGAAAATAAACTTTATAACATTCTTAATGTATTAAAAAATTAAATCTTAAAACTGTTAAAAAGTAAAAATATATATCAGCTAGGTCTTTGATTAGTTTAGTGTAATTTAATTTTTTTTCTATTGGTTACAATAAAAATAAAGGTAAATATTTTTTTGTCTTAAAAATTTTTAAAAATATTTCTAATATTTAATTTTATTCAATATTATTCAACATTTAAAAATTAATTTTGATAATATGTTATGAAAAATTAATAGTATGATAAAACTGAAATATATTCATTGTTTATGACATTGAAAATAAAATTAAAATTTAATTAAATTAAATATTAAGTCACAAAAAAATTAAATCAAATATTAGGAATATTTTTAAAATTTTCAAAAAGTTTAAAAATAAAGTATAATTTATCCCAAAATTAATAAATCTTAAGCTCCCCTTTTTTTTTATCATTAAACCATTTTTACCATGCAGTACCATACTACAATAGACAAAGAATTAAATTTACCAAATATTGAAACTAGCCGTAGAAAATTTGAATCAACTAGGTTTCCCTCGAGGGGATTCATTACATGGGACCATCGTTGTTTACGTGGCGCCTTACGATTGGTTGTTTGCTACGCCCAGTTAACCAGTAGTCGAATACTCAAATGTCATCTTATGTAGTGGCAGCAGCGAAGAGCACCATTTTCGATTGCATATTCGATTTTCTTTTTTCTGCAAAAAAAAATTGAAAAGGAATTGTCCCTCTCTCACAGTTGAGGATCATGAAACGGGCGAATCGCAGATCGAAGCAGTCAAGCCCAATCGACGATGCTTCAGCTTCCGCCGAGAAGGAAAAGCAAATGTACGAGGAGAGGATCCGCGAGCTCGAGCGAGAGAATAAAGCGTATCAGGTTCGCGATTTTGAAATTTTTCGTTTGATTCGGCGATCTTCTTTTTGGTTTCTGATCTGGATGAGAACTGTTTGGTTAGGAAAATGTGCGGGAAAAAAGAAGAAGAAAAATCAAGTCACTGAATCTGATATTTTGGATTTTTTTTTCTCCGTTTCCTTTTGATATTTGAATGATGTTTACTGAGAATTTGACTGAGTTTAAAACTGGTGTTTGATTTTAAACGCATTTGTTAGAGGATAAGTTTCGTTGATTTTGACTTTTTAAAATGGAATTATTAAGAGAGATTAGTGAAGAACCAATATCGTTGGATAGGAACGTTTTTTTCCTTACTCCGTGTCCACTGTAATTTGGCAGATGGAAATTGCGGAACTGAAGCAGAAACAGGGAAATTATTCAGCTGCGACGAATGGAGTTGAGAAGCTTAAGAAGCATTATCTTCAAAAGCTGAACCTACTTGAAGAGCAGGTTAACATTGATCTGCACTACTAGAGTGAAAATGATTTTTGTTGTCAGGAATTTATTTTAGTACCATGGTGTTGCATGCAGGTAACTGAGTTGCAGAGTAAGTTAGCTTCTCGGTCTCAATTTTCAACTCAAAGGAAAAGAGTGGATGAGTCAAGTAGGCAGTTCCAATTTGAGATTCAAAGTTTAAAGGCTCAGAAGGTGATGTTTCTTCTCTGGATTCAGGATGCAGAATGCTGTTTTCTCCCATGTCCTCTTTTCTTTTGGGATTGACCTTTGTCATTTGCTTTTATATAGGTTCAACTGCAATGTAAGATGAAGCTAGACTCTGTGCAATTTAGAATATGCAAAGCTATGCTAGAAAAAGAAATTTTGCAGGTATCATTTTAGTTACATATCTTCTTATGTATGAAATGTGGATATAGATACGGATGATTGTTTATCTCGATTCGACAATTCCTGAAGTTAACTTTAAGAGCATGATTCCCAATGAACAATTGAATCCAGCACTTCCTTTGTTAGTATATTCATCCTATGGAATCTTTGTTCGTGCATTGTCAGCTTAAGAAAGAGAGGAGAACATATGATATCAAGGTTCAAAATTTGCTGGCTTCAAATGACAGACTTAAAATGGTGGGGATCTCCTTGTGGCTTTTGATTTTCTCATTTTCTCTCCTCCATGTAGCTTTTATTCTTTTCACTTACAGCTTCTACTTTTCTCTGGATTTCCTTATGCTAGGTGTTGCAACGGAAGACAGAAGCTGCTTTTACTGCTACCAATCGTCTAAGAGAAATGATTGAAGCTCGGAAAGTTATATCAAATAGATCAGCTGGTTAGAAGACTTGAATATTGGCCCTGTTTAAATCTTCCCTTGATTTATTTTTTCCAGGACATTTATTGCTTTTCTTGCTTCTATTTTTGCTTGTTCTCATACAGGTGCTAGAAAGAGGAATAGTCAAGCAATTCATGTAAGTTCACATTTACTGAAATCGTTAACTTCTTGTAGATTAATAAACATCCGGTTATTTAATAGTGTCAATTGATAAAATGACAGGCAGTTAGTTTTCTTGGCACTTGCTCGTGGTTCTTTATAGAATATCTGGATGTGACTAAATGCTATATGGTTCATAAGTTGGGTCAAACAACTATAATCTTTTGCCTCCGAATTATTTACATACTAATATACTACTCTGGGGGTTAGAATTCAATAATATTTTAGATATGTTGGACATCTTGCTTATCTGTAGAATTTCATGATCTACATTTGTTAATTTCTAGAGAATGTTATTTTTTGTCTTTAAATACTTGATCAGTTAGAAAGCAATTGTTCTTTTGTAGTAGTGTCCTGATTTATATATGGTCCCTATGAAACCATCATTTTAGACCTAAAAGGAAAAGAATCACCAAAACAATATGGCTTGTGCAGGCTGCTGAGCATGAACTTGAAGTTACAACTAGGTTACACAAGTTATGTTCTCAGTACGAATCCCAAATCGAAAAGTAAGTCTTTTGGCACTTGTCTTGTCTTCTCCTTGGCTTACATCCGTGCCTTTTTTTATAGGTTAAAGATTTAACTGTATCGTTTATTTTACAATTTATTTTGGGTTCCCTTCATAGTAATATATTTTTGGATTTGCCATCTGTCGTAACTACCATTTTGATTGTGTATTTGTATTTATCTTTATAACTAAATATATTTTACTCTAATGCATGTATTTTGATCTTTTACTTTAAAAACAATCGGCATCACTGGATTTCAAAATTTGATGGTTGAATAAATTTCTAGTCCTGTTGGAGGCTAACACTTTCTACCAGATTTTACTATAAGACTTATGGTTAGATCTTTGCTAAATTGATATTCCCGGGAATCTAGATTACAGTAGTTTGCTATCTTGATTTTGTTGAAGAAAAGGTAACCAAAGGACCACTATTTTAACATTTTCAAATGTTCAGAATGGCTGTAGAAATTGGAAGGCTGAAAGAGGAAATCGAGATGCAAAGAAATGAAAATTTAAGGTGTGAAGATTGTTGCTTATGTTTTTTTCTCTTGCAGTGTTGAATTACATCAGCTTGCAGAACTACACGATTAACTTTGCTCTTTGTTACTACAAGGTCTGAATTCCAGGTTGAAGAGACTGACAGCTTTGAGAAAGAGGTTGATATCCAAGATTTAAAGGAACAAATGAATGGTCTTGGTTGTCTGCTCAGAGAATTAAAATTGCAGAAGGAGATGCTTGATTCCAAGGATAAAAAGCAGGTTTGGGCCGTTGGCATGAAATAAGTAACTTATTGAGAAATATGACAACTCGTCTTTTTCTTTAAAAAATTTATTCAGAACTACCTTGCTAATTTCTTAAACTGTGGAATCTTCTAATTAGCAGGTTCTAGATCAGCCTCTTTTCACTGATCAGAGCAACCGAAAGCTACTGATGAAAATGGAAACCCCGGAAACAAATAGTTCAAGTGACAGTAATGCCAACGGGGAGAGAACAGATGAAGGAGTTTGCTGCACGTGCAGCAAGAGATCCCTATGCAAGACTACAAAATGCAAATGTCGATCCATCGGTGGTAGCTGCGGACCATCATGCGGCTGCAAACTTTTCAAGTGTACAAATAGGGAATCGAACCAAATAGAAGAAGAAACTGAAGCAATAATATCAGAAAGCACGGAGTGCAACATGAAAATGAATAATTCAGCTGTGTTTGAGCATGGAAACATAATTGCTTCTGAATGCGCTAAATTGCTTCAGAGTGCACTTGTTCAAAAACCTGCTAGCTACAGAGACAACCCAGGACCAATAAAGAAGCCATTATCTGACATTCAAAACTCGCTGGTATTCTTCTTCCCCAGGACCTATTTTTTTCTTTTTTAAATGGGTTCAAATGTAAGTTATGAAACTTATATCCATCCAATAATTTCTCCTATTGCATTTGCCAACTATTTCAATAATAGTAACCTAGATGAGATTTCTCCAATTTAGTAAGTGTTATATTTTGTACACTTAGTTAAGGTAAAGTGACTGTCAACACGGTATTTGAGGAGTTAATGTTCAAATGTCCTACTTATTTTTGGTATAGGTTGTCCTACTATCTTACTCTAATCAACTTAACTATTCCATTGCAGGGCCAATTGGACAATCAAAAACAAGGCAAGAAAAAGACTGTGCGGAAGCCCATAATTCAGTTGGTTACCAACAATCCAATGTCCACGTCCCCAGAAAATATAAGCAGCAGCAGCACTGAACAGAGTAATTCTATTCAGTCCAATGAATTGGCAACATCAGTTGGAGATGCACCTGTTGCCCGTCCTTCAAGAAATCCACCACGGCACGCCAAATCTGTGGTCGGGAAAGAGAACTACCTCACTTAACTAACTCGTCTTCCTCAAGTAGATGTGATCCCACATTCAACCTGGCCGTTGGTGAGTGTTAAAATTCATGCAAATGCTGAATTATTGAGTGTGGAAATTGGTGTCAATACAGGAATTTGCCTTATTTTACTACGAACCCCGAGTGTAACAACTAAACAATTTTTTATCTTTCTACCAGTGTGGAAATTGATTGATCTAATGCCATATGTTTAGTGTTTACTTATAATTCATTACTCCATCGAAAAGATATTCAAATTTTTTTCACAAGAGTTTAATTCCTTAAGAAGTTATTTAATTGTTACTAGATGAATCAGGCTTACACCAAAATCAAGATTTCAACTTCCCCATAATTCAGATTTTTCTATACCAACTTAATCTTTCATATTATATGGTATAAAACAAAAAAGGGTTTAACTTTAGTGGCTTTCCTTCCCTTAGTTCCCTATCCTTAGAGGGGCATAGGGGGTACAACACACTTCAAAATATTGCATTATTCTTTTTTCTATTCTTCCTTTTTACAGGTTCTGAACACCAATGCCACCTTCATCCCAAGTTTCAAAATCCAAAAGATTCACATTTTGTAGTTGTTAATTTCATTTAAAACTTGATCAAATTATGGTCTTTAATTCGCAAAAGTACCAATAGGCTTATGATAGTAATGCCGAATTGCCGATCTTAGTTAACATTTCTTCGAAACCAGATTTTTTTAAATTAATTACTAATAATAAAGTTATGTAATATTTTTTGTATTAATGTTCAAATTCATTTCTTAGAAATCAGTTATTTTTTAAATTTGTTCTCTAAATATTAAATTAATCATATTATTCTTTAAAAAATATAATTATAAGTTAAATTAATCATTCTTTTCATTATATAAAAATGTCACATTAAATGTGATAAAAGTATCATGTCACGTATCATCTTATATATCATAAATTTATAGAATTAAATTAATCCCTAAAAATACACGCGAGTTATTTTCATCTCTAAATTTTTTAAAATCGAGTCAAATTAATCTTTATATAAATTTCGCTTATTTCTTTTTTCATAATGTTAAAGAGTATTTTTTAATCCTATTAATTTTGATTTCATTTATTATAGATTACTAAACAAAATTCTCTTCAAATAAAATAATAAAAAGATATGTCCAGTTTGTTCCATAAAATTTCACTCATTAAAATAGTCTTTGATTTTTGAAAGCCATCAAATTGGTTCATGCATTTACAAATTGTAAATTTCTTTTGTCCTTAGTTTAACTGTTGTTAATATATTTGTTCATACATATTCCAACACTAAGATCCAGGTCCAAATAAGCTAGAGAGATTCAACCCATAGATTGGTCTTCGTGTGTAACCGACCTCCCTAGAAGAGGTCGGAGATGACACAGACTCCCCTCTAAGGAAGTCGGAATCGAAGGTTAGCTGGCAGATAGTACTTAAGTAACTGCCCCTAAAATCTCTCAGCCCACTTCCAAGAGTCATATCCCAACTACCTTAAGATAAAGGGACGGCTATCCACCTTAAAAGGTGGAACTACTCCAACGGTGGTTATTGGTTCACCACTATAAATACACTGATACCCCTCAGGTATCTCTAAGTTTCAATACTCTCTAAACCTGCCAAAACCCTTTGCTGACTCATGCATCGGAGTGTCCTTGCAGGTACCACACCCCATTTCTTCACACACACAAGTCGGACGGCGGCTCCCTGACACGAACCAAGTCGGAGACCTCCTCCTTCAGACGATTAGGCCAACCTTACAAGTCCAACCCACTAATCTCCAGTTACCCATCGTAACATTAGCGCCGTTGCCGGGGACCCGAGAGATCAACCAGTAATGGCGGATGACTCACACGAAGATGCCCATACAGCGTCCGATTCTGAGCAAGAGAATCAGGATGTTGGAAATAACGACGTGGATATCGTCACCCACCAAGGGGTGACCAACCAGCATAGAGAAGGCACTTCGGGGTTGAAAGACCCAAAGGCAAACTCTTCTGAAAGGCATAAATCAGGAAAGGAGGGACAACCCCATGCAACTAATTTCATGGGATTGTTCCATGGCCACCAAGGGTGGCTGGAGCAATTGGAACAAGAACTGGAACGACAACGAGAGGCAAAAAGAAACTTGAGGAATGAGATCGAGCGACGAAAGAAACTTGAGGAAAAGCTCCTGAAGTTAGAATCTGCCCTCAAAGGCCGAAAGTCTCGCAGTGACTGAGAAGATTCTCCTCTGGGGGGAACAGATCCGTTCAGTGAGGATATAATAAAGACAAAAGTTCCAAAGAACTTTAAAAGCCCTAATATGGACCTCTACGACGGAACTATTGATCCAAAGCATCATTTAACCAATTTTAAAAGTCGGATGTATTTGTCCAACGCCTCTGATGCTACTCGCTACAAGGCTTTTCCAACAACCCTTACTAAAGCGGCGATGAAGTGGTTCGACAGCCTCTCCCAAGGTCGGTCACTAGTTTCGACGACCTGTCTCGAAAATTCCTCATGCGGTTCTCTATCTAAAAAGACAAGGTAAAGCACGCACCGAGTCTCCTGGGAGTAAAATAGGAGGTCGGAGAACCTTTGAGGGACTACATGGAAAGGTTCAACAAAGTGTGTTTGGAGATTCAAGACCTGCCCACAGAGGCAGTAATTATGGACCTAGTAAATGGACTCCGAGAAGGCCCCTTCTCCCAGTCCATCTCGAAAAGGCACTCGACCTCCCTGAGCGATGTACAAGAAAGAGCTGAGAAGTACATCAACATGGAGAAAAACGCTAGGCTCTGAGAGTCAAGTCGGCAACCTAGGCTCTCTCACTCATCAAAAGAGAAGGAGAGA
The DNA here is from genome assembly GCF_000817695.3 of Arachis duranensis. Taxonomy (NCBI): domain Eukaryota; kingdom Viridiplantae; phylum Streptophyta; class Magnoliopsida; order Fabales; family Fabaceae; genus Arachis; species Arachis duranensis. The sequence continues at coordinate 14,380,293 of NC_029779.3, forward strand.
GAGCCCAAGAAAAAAGAGGAAGTCGGCCCTGAAAGACCTAGGAGATATCACTTCTATACTCCTCTACGAGTTTTTCTAGTGGATGTCTACAAAAAAATTTGTCATACCGAAAGGCTACCTCCCCCCAGACCCATCAAAAACAAGAGGGGGAAAGTTGTAGCGACTACTGTGAGTACCATAAAATATATGGTCATTCAACAAATGATTGTTACGACCTCAAAAATGTGATAGAAAAGCTGGCCAGAAAAGGTCGGCTGGACAGATATCTCATGGAAAGGTCAGACAATCATGGCAAGAGAAAGCGAGATGACAAGGATCGAAGAGACCCACTACCACAGACCCCAGAAAGACATATACATATGATTTCGGGGGGATTCGGTGGAGGTGGCCTCACAAAGTCATCTCGCAAAAGGCACTTAAAGAAAGTCTACCAGGTCGGGGGCGAAGCTCCTGACCTCCCAACTATCTCCTTCAAGTATAGTGGGAGTAGACTACTTCACGAAATGGATTGAAGCTGAACCGTTAGCCACAATCACAGCCTAGAGAAGTCGGAAGTTCCTCTACAAGAGCATTATCACAAGTTATGGAGTGCCCCACTCCATCACCACTGATAATGGCACTCATTTCACCGACTCTACCTTCAGAAACCTGGTAGCCAACATGAAGATCAAGCATCAGTTCACCTCGGTAGAGCACCCACAAGCGAATGGGCAAGCCGAGACGGCTAACAAGGTCATACTGGCTGGGTTGAAGAAAAGGTTGCAAGATGCAAAGGGAGCCTGGGCTGAAGAACTCCCTTAAGTACTATGGGCTTATCGGACTACACCTCAGTCTGCCACAGAGGAAACACCCTTTCGACTTGCTTATGGCATAGAAGCCATGATACCATTTGAAATCAACGAGCAAAGTTCAAGCGTGAGCTTCTACGACGAGGTTGGAAACATACAGGGGCATAAAGAAGAACTCGAGTTTCTCCCTGAAGTCTGAGAACAAGCCCAGATAAGAGAAGCAGCGTTGCAACAGAGGATGACGAACAGATACAACAAGAAAGTCATTCGAAGAAGCTTCACTTCGGACGATTTGATCTTAATCAGAAACGACATTGGAGTTAACAAGCCTGGGGAAGGAAAGCTTGCTGCTAACTGGAAAGGACCATACAAAATTAGTGAGGCCCTAGGAAAAAGGCTACTACAAGGTGACCGACTTGAATGACACCGAATTACCAAGGTCATGGCATGCTTGTAATATGAAAATGTACTATAGTTAAAGGCGAACTTTACTCCATGATGTACTCTTTTTTCCCGATTTCATGGTTTTTTCCCAAAGAAAGGATTTTTCTGAAGGGGATTTTTAACGAGGCATCAAAGTGGAGGCTAAGGGGCAGCAATTTTTAACCCCTTAGTAGCAAAAAGTACCTTTGTCAAATGTATAAAGATCTTTTTCTACATCTCTTTGTAAATTTCATTAAGTTATCACCATTTTTTCTACGAAACGCACCGAACTTAAGCTCGATAAAACGTGAAAATCCCATGACCGACCTAAGTAGTCGTCAGGATAAAACGGCGAGGTACAAGTCGGTGTAAAGAGGTTATAAAAGCAGATCATGATAAACTCGAAAATTTATCGACCTACAAGTCGGCAAAACCGAGAAGAATGGAAATGCATCGCGAAAATAACCTAAGTTACAAACAATTCAAATAAAGAAAATTTGAATGAGTAAGGAATGTCAAAAAGAGATAAAAGAAAACCATCAAAAGCAAAAGGTAGAAGCTGTATCGAGTTTTTGAAAATCCAAAAACAATTTAGGCAAAACACAGCTTGCCCAGATAAGAGGTTTTTTCCAAAAAGATCAAAAGGGGTTTTTCATGAAAAACCTAACGAAGGAAAACATGCACACGCCAAATAATCTTAAACCCCTTATCCAAAAAAGGGGTGGATATTAAACGCATCTTTTGTTAACGACCATAAAAGGCCAGAAATGTCAAGGACAAACCACCATCAAACAAACAAAATATAAAATTGTTCAAAAAGGGACCCACAACCCGGGCCCCCAAATAGCCCAAAATCAAATGGAAGAAAAATTAAGAGTCACCAGAAGTCAGATAATCGACAGGGAGAGAAGTCAGAGCAGAAACAGGGGAGGACAGAGCAGACTGTTTAGGATCTTAAGCGGGAACCTCAGAAGAACTCGGGAGGTCTCCATCTTGTCACTCTTCACGAGGAGGAGACTCTACTATCCTCTGCCCCCGAGTCTTTAGGTCGGGAAGGAGAGACGATGGCCCCATCGACTACAATCTTGTCAGGGTCAAGAGGAGAAAGGTCCAAGTCGGGGGCAATAACTCCGACCTGCTCCTTAGAGATCCTCCAAGCCTCCTCTGAACCTTCAACCACCGAATCCTCCAGGTCCTAGAAAGCCTCCCGACATCCTGCCAGCTCCTTCTTCAAGTCAAGATTCTCCCCAAAGAGCCTGACATAATTCTGCTCCACCTTCTCCTTAAGGCCCTCCGCCATGGCACACTGGCCCATCAACTTCTTCTCCCTCTCCTGGAGCCGAATCCTCTCCTCCCTCAACTCGGCGACCTCCCCCTTTAGCCTTTTCTCCTCCTCTTGATAAAGGAAGATCCCCCCTCTAGCTCCTCAACCTTTTGGGTAGAACCCAAAGATCTAAGGGGAGTTTTCTCCAAAATATCAAGAAGTTTTGTGCATACTCCAGCCGCACGGACACTTCCCTGAACCAGGATATTAAGATGGTTTCAAACGGAAGCATCATCCATATTTATTTGAGTATGGGGATAGATGTGATTCCGAATGAATTGAGTTTCCCCAGAAAGAGAAGAGCCAGACTCTGAAGTCTTGCGCTTCTTCTTCTCGGGTTCAGGGGAAGATCGGGGCGGAGGAGGAGGAAGAGAAGAAGCAGAAGAATAGGATACCATAATGGGATGAGAGGAGGTCCCCAAATTGCGAGGAGGAGGAGGTGGAGGAGGCATCCTGGACCTTTTGGTAGGAAGAGCTGGAACCTTTCATCACCATCTCTGAAAAAGAAAATAGAGAGTTAAATCACAAAGTCAAAAGATAGCAAGTCGGAATGCTATAAGTCGAAAATCATCAAAATCAACAATAAAGCTACCTAATTGGGTCAACACAAAACTCGAGGATCCCTGAAGAAACCATTTTGTATCCAAGTAGGGGCACTCCCCCAAACTTCTCGGAAGAACCCCACAACAGCCTCCTCAACCTCATCCAGGTCATCCAGACCATACTTATCCACAGGGGAGGCCTCTAACATGTAAGAGGAAAGCGGGGAGAGGAATTTTCGTCCAGAAAAAAGGGATGGTGGCCCTCTATGGCTTGGATTTTGAAGAAAAAGTTTTTAAAATCATGAAAAGATTCATCAAAGATGGAAAAAATTTTCCAACCTTGAATGGCCCGGAAAGAAATTCACTGTTGCTTATTATTTTACCCACTGAAGGGCTTGGTCATTTGAAAGAGATAGAAAAAGATCTTCAAAGAAGTCGGAAAATCCAACTCTCGACTAACAAGCTGGTAGATTTTCAGAAAACCCCAAGAATTAGGGTGAAGTTCGGTAGGAGCAACCCTGTAGTGGTTCAGAACCTCTATCTCAAAACCTGAAAACGGTAAAAAAACCCCAGACAGGTGAAAAGGCTCTCATACATAAAAAAGAAATGAGGGTCAGTATCGGCAGCCCTCCCAAAACAAACCCAGTCTTCAGGACCCGGGACAATCAATTCGTACTTAGGCTCATCCTCCTCTAAAAGGCAAATGCTATGATGAACGCGAAGTTTAGAGAGATAGTTGGTATCCACTAAAGGTTCCTCCCCGAGAACAGTATCATCTACCTACTCAGAAACCGAAGAAGACATCTTTTTCGATAAAAAATAGTTGGAAAAACGACGAGACCTACAAAGAAAAATGGAAAAAAAAAGATCAAAACAGGGTCTCTAAAAGGCCAAAGCAGTCCCTCAAAAAGGAATAGAGTCACTAGACCTACCAACAGACTTACTCGCAAAACTCCTCTAAAAGCACAAAATAAAGCATTAAGAAAAGGAGAAAGAAAAGCTAACCTTTGTATATAAAAGCAGGCAACAGCAGCAAAAGCTCCAAGAAGGAAAGCAGAAAAACTTTTTCTTTTCTTTGAGAAAAGTAAGGATTGCAGGCGAGGGATTTCAGAATTCGAAAGAAAATAGAAGAAAGAGAGGAAAAAGTATTTATAAATGCACCGTTACCAATGTAACTGCCACCCCACGTGTAAATACAAAAACTCTAACGGACACGACATTTGATTAGACGCGACTGTTGAGAAATTTAAATCACGTTAGCTTCCATATCACGTCGGCTACAGGCACGAGTTCAAATACTCGAATCCAACTCATTAATAAAGATATCGGACTCGAGTAGGGGTACTGTTCATACCATGACCCAACACTAATGCGCATGTCCAAATAAGCTAGAGAGGTCCAACCCATAGATTGGTCTTCGTGTGTAACTGACCTCCCTAGAAGAGGTGAAGACGACACAGACTCTCCTCTAAGAAAGTCGGGATCGAAAGTTAGCTGGCAGATAGTACTTAAGTAACTGCCCCTAAAATCTTTCAGCCCATTTCCAAGAGCCATATCCCAACTACCCTAAGATAAAGGGACGGTTATCCAACTTAAAATATGGAACTACTCCAATGGTGGTTATTGTTTCACCACTATAAATACACTGACACCCCTCAGGTATCTTTAAGTTTCAATACTCTCTAAACATGCCAAAATCCTTTGCTGATTTAGGCATCGTAGTGTCTTTACAGGTACCATCTCCCATTCTTTCATACACACAAGTCGGACAACGGCTCCCTGACGCGAACCAAGTCGGAGACCTCCTCCTTCAGACGATTGGGTCAACCTTACAAGTCAAGTCCACTAATCTTCAGTTACCCATCGTAATAATATTATTGATATGGAATGTTAAAGTATTAAAATAAGTGTTCTAAATTGATTAACCAGACCCATTTTAATAAATTGGTTTAGAATTTGGTCAAAAGCTAAAATGAATCAAAATAATTAATTTGAGACACCTATTTAATAACACTAGAGTCTTAACTATGTCACCTTATTGTGAATGATGTCACACTAGTTTAACTCTTTATGTCAACAATATTATCTTAACGACAAGTTGAATTAGGGATAAAGGAGATTCACAACTTGTACATTTAAAGACCAATTTGATTATTTCCAAAAGTCATAAATTGTTTTGTGTTGTAAAGATATATAAAATAAAGATGTATAAATAGAAGAATCTAGCATTAAAATAATTAGCTCAATAATGATCTATATATATATATATCATAAATATATATATAAAGATAGAAAGAAATATTAAAAGTAAAAAGAGATAAAATTGCATGTGTTTATAGTAAGAGAAATAGAGAGAATATTTTGTTTATTATTATTGTGTGTCTCGTACGTAAGGCTATGAAACCTTATTTATAGTGGTACAAGATTAACTTTTTCAAGCTTTGGAAAGATTGGCACCGTTTACATTAAAGGTTTGTATTATCCAAGCACCTTTTAATTGGATAAAAGGGTTGGTGGTCATCCATACAATAACACTCCCCTTGGATAACCATTCAGGATTATGCCTCGTTAAAACCTTACTAAAGAAAAACCCAATGGGAAAAAACTTTAGTGAAGGAAAAAGAGTACAAAATCCTTTGTGATGTTAGTGAAAAAAATAGAGTACAATATCCTTTGTGATGAGGACTGCCTCATTAAAAACCTTGTCAAGAAAAACCCAATGAAAAAAAACCTGACCAAGGAAAAAAGAGTACAGCCTCCCCCTCTTGTCGACATCATTTAATATATCAAAATCGGCGCATCCCAATCTCATGTACCAATCTTTCAAAGGAGGATTTTGGGAGTGACTTTGTGAATAAATCTGCCAGATTGTCACTTGAACGGATCTGTTGGATATCAATTGTCCCTTGATTTTGAAGGTCATGAGTGAAGAAGAATTTGGGAGAAATATGCTTTGTTCTATCACCTTTGATGTATCCACCCTTAAGTTGAGCAATACATGCTGTATTATCTTCAAACAGGACAGTTGGAGCTATCTTATGATCAATCAGTCCACATGATGACAGAATATATTGAATCAGACTCCTCAGCCAAAAACACTCGCGACTAGCTTCATGAATCGCCAGTATTTCAGCATGATTAGAAGAGGTTGCTGCTATCGTCTGTTTCGTGGACCTCCATGATATAGCTATACCACCATATGTGAATAGGTATCCTGTTTGAGATCTCCCTTTATGTGGATCAGACAGGTATCCGGCATCTGCATAGCCAACTAGTAGTGACTTGGATCCATAGAGATAAAACAATCCCATATCAACCGTTCCATGAAGATATCGAAAAATTTGTTTGATTCCACTCCAATGTCTTCTGGTTGGAGAGGAACTATATCTTACTAGTAAATTCACCGCGAATGATATGTCACGTCGCGTATTATTAGCAAGATACATTAGTATCGGATCGTGTATTATTAGCAAGATGTATTAGCGCTCCAATGGTACTAAAATATGGTACTTCAGGACCAAGGATATCTTTATTTTCTTCTTTAGGACGAAATTGATCCTTTTCCACATCCAAAGATCTTACGATCATTGGGGTACTTCATGGATGTGACTTATCCATATAAAATCTCTTCAAGATCTTTTCTGTGTATGTTGTTTGATGAATAAAGATCCCGTCTTTTATATGCTCGATCTGCAGGCCGAGACAAAATTTAGTCTTTCCAAGATCTTTCATCTCAAACTCTTCTTTTAGAGTTTTTATAATTGTTGAAATCTCTTCAGGAGTCCCAATGATATTTAAATCATCAACGTACACAGCAATTATAATGAACCCAAATGTAGTTTTCTTTATGAAAACACATGGGCAGATATCATCATTCTTGAATCCGTTTTTGGCCAGATACTCAGTAAGACGATTATACCACATTCGTCCAGATTGCTTTAGACCATATAAAGATCTTTGCAATTTGACTGAGTATAACACCACATCCATTAAATGCATATGTAGTTTATGATATGCAGATAAACTGACCAAATAATGCAATGTTATCGCATCCACTACAGGGAAATACGTTTCTTCATAATCTATACCGGGCCTTTGTGAAAAACCTTGTGCCACAAGTCGAGCTTTATAGCGCACAACTTCATTTTTCTCATTTTATTTTCTCACAAATACCCATTTGTATCCAACAGGTTTTACATCTGCAGGTGTACGGACTACAGGTCCAAAGACTTCACGTTTTGCGAGTGAGTCTAATTCAGCCTTCATGGCTGCCTCCCATTTTGGCCAATCATTTCTTTGTCGACATTCTTCAACTGATATTGGCTCAAGATTTTTACTTTCATGCATGATATTTAATGCCACATTATATGCAAATATTTCATTGACAACTGTCTTATTTCGGTCCCATTTCTCTCCTGTAAAGACATAATTTACCGAGATCTCGTCATTTTTACAATTTTTAGGTACCTGAACGTCTTCTGACGTTAATATTATATTAGAATTTTGGACAAATGCATGTGTCTCTGTTAATATTATATCAGAATTTTGGACAACTGCAGGTGTCTCTACTATGTCTTTTTCAACAGGAATATTATTTACCTCTTTTCTCTTTCGAGGATTTTTGTCTTTGGAACCGACAGGCTTGCCACGCTTCTGGCGTGAATTTGCTTCAGTGGCTACTTGTCCTACTGGGACATTAATTCAAATGGGGGCATTTTCCGCTGGTATATAAGATTTGGTAATCCTCTTTTGCTACTCATTTGCAAATGTATAATCTTTTGAACTTCCAGTTCACATTGCCCTGATCGAGGATCTAAATGCATCAACGATGATGCATTCCAGTTAAGTTCCTTTTCAGGAAGCTTAATCTCTCCCCCTAATGTTGGAAATTTTGATTCATCAAAATGACAATTCGCAAACCAGGCTTTAAATACATCTCCAGTTTGTATCTCAAGATACCTCACTATAGAGGGAGAATCATATCCAACATATACTCCCAATTTTCTTTGGGGTCCCATTTTGGTTCGATTAGGTGGTGCAATGGGAACATATATCACACACCCAAATATTCTTAAATGGGAAACATTTGGCTGCTGGCCAAAAGCTAATTGCATAGGAGAGAACTGATGATAACTCGTTGGCCTCAAACAAATAAGTGTTGCGGCATGTAAAACAGCATGCCCCTTAACCGAGGTTGGGAGATTTGTTCTCATAAGTACGGGTCTAGCAATTAATTGGAGGCGTTTAATAAGTGATTCTGCTAACCCATTTTGTGTGTGAACATAAGCTACTGGATGTTCAACACTTATTCCATTAGTCATACAATAAGCATCAAAAGCTTGGGAAGTAAATTCACCAGCATTATCCAGACGAATTGCTTTTATTAGATTTTCTGGAAATTGTGCTTTTAATCGAATAATTTGAGCCAGTAATCTTGCAAACGCCAGGTTGCGAGAAGATAATAAGCACACATGTGACCATCTCGAAGATGCGTCTATCAAGACCATAAAATATCTAAAAGATCCACATGGTGGATGAATAGGTCCACATATATCACCTTGAATCCTTTCTAGGAATTCAGGGGACTCAAATCCAATCTTTACTGGTGATGGCTTTAAAATTAACTTTCCCTGAGAACATGCAGCACAATAAAATTCACTAGTTTTAAGAATCTTCTGGTTCTTTAGTGAATGTCCATGAGAGTTTTCAATAATTCTCCTCATCATGGTTGTTCCCGGATGACCCAATCAGTCGTGCCAAGTTATGAACTCATTTGAGCTAGTAAACTTCTGGTTTACAATGGCATGTGATTCGATTGCACTAATCTTGGTATAATACAGCCCAGATGAAAGTGATGGTAATTTTTCTAATATAATTTTCTTATTTGAATCATGAGTTGTGATACATAAATACTCATGATTTCCCTCATTCATTGTCTCAACATGATATCCATTTCAGCGAATATCTTTGAAACTCAACAAGTTCCTTAGAGACTTGGTAGATAATAGTGCATTATTTATTATAAATTTTGTTCCTCCAGGAAACAAAATTATAGCTCTTCCGGAGCCTTCTATCACATTGCCTGAGCCAATAATAGTATTAACATATTCCTCTTTTGGCACAAGATGGGTAAAATATAAATCACTTTTGAGAATAGTGTGCGAACTTGCACTATCCGCAAGGCATACGTCTTCATTACATATCCTTGCCATTCTCTTAAAAAAAATAATTAATAATAAAATGAGTAGTATGCAGAGTTAAATTGAATACTTGATCAGAATTATTTTTCTAAGAAACACTGTACATAAAATAATGTCATATACTAAAATTTTATTTTAAAACATAACACATTTAATGATTTCAAAATTCATAAACATTAATATTTCATTATTTATGTACATCACATTTGAAACTTAAATACATAGAAAATAAAACTTAACAATAAGTTCTTTACATTATTTATTTACATATATACATCACAATCCTACATATTAAACTATTCCATCATTGATCAAATGACCAATATTTCCTTCAGG
>NC_029779.3:14389941-14391604 GCF_000817695.3 Arachis duranensis
ACCCTTTCCACCACAACGGAAACACTTATCCTCTGTTGATTTATTCTGCCCGATATTCCTTTCTTTATCCCACTTCTGGTGAGATCCTCTCTTTTGAACATAATTCTTTTCCTTCCATAATTTTTCTTGTTATTAAAAGCTTGCTATTTACCTCTTCTGGGGTAATGATTTGCCGCATTTGCTTCAGGAAATGGGGCGGCGCCAGCAGGACGTGCTTCATGATTTTTTAATAACAACTCATTGTTGCGTTCAACAACAAGAAGGCAAGAAATTAACTCAGAATATTTTTTAAACCCTTTTTCTCGATACTGCTGCTGCAGGAGCACATTCGAGGCATGAAAGGTTGAGAAAGTTTTCTCCAACATATCATGATCAGTTATTTTTTCCCCACACAATTTCATTCGGGAGGTGATTCGAAACATTGCAGAATTATGTTCATTTATAGATTTAAAATCTTGTAAACGCAAATGCGTCCATTCATATCGGGCTTGAGGAAGTATCACCGTTTTCTGATGATTATACCTTTCTTCAAGGTCTTTCCAAAGATCTGCAGGATCTTTTAATGTGAGATATTCATTTTTCAACCCTTCGTCAAGATGACGACGAAGAAAAATCATGGCTTTGGCTTTATCCTTCTGGGATGCATTATTTTCAGCCTTAATGGTATCTCCAAGATCCATTGAATCAAGATGGATTTCAGCATCTATTATCCATGATAAATAATTGTTTCTAGATATATCAAGAGCATTGAATTCAAGATGAGAGAGTTTCGACATAATGAAAATATTACCTGAGTCTTCCTAAAGATTTGATCAGAGTCTCGTGCTGTTAACGTGTTGTAAAATAAATAAAAGATATAAAATAACGATGTATAAATAGAAGACTCTAGTATTAAAATAATTAACTCAATAATATTTATATATATATAATAATATTATATGTTGTAATGTGTATATATATACAAAGATAGAAAATAATATAAAAAGTAAAGAGAGAGAGAATTGCATAAATATATATATAAAGATAGAAAGAAATATTAAAAGTAAAAAAAGATAAAATTGCATGTGTTTATAGTAAGAGAAATAGAGAGAATATTTTGTTTATTATTATTGTGTGTCTCGTACGTAAGGCTATGAAGCCTTATTTATAGTGATACAAGATTAACTTTTTCAAGTTTTGGAAAGATTGGCACCGTTTACATTAAAGGTTTGTATTATCCAAGCACCTTTTAATTGGATAAAAGGGTTGGTGGTCATCCATACAATAACACTCCCCTTGGATAACCATTCAGGATTATGCCTCGTTAAAACCTTACTAAAGAAAAACCCAATGGGAAAAAACTTTAGTGAAGGAAAAAGAGTACAAAATCCTTTGTGATGGGGACTGCCTCATTAAAAACCTTGTCAAGAAAAACCCAATGAAAAAAAACCTGACCAAGGAAAAAAGAGTACAGCCTCCCCCTCTTGTCGACATCATTTAATATATCAAAATCGGCGCATCCCAATCTCATGTACCAATCTTTCAAAGGAGGATTTTGGGAGTGACTTTGTGAATAAATCTGCCAGATTGTCACTTGAACGGATCTGTTGGATATCAATTGTCCCTTGATTTTGAAGGTCATGAGTGAAGAAGAATTTGGGAGAAATATGCTTTGTTCTATCAC
>NC_029779.3:14391623-14391843 GCF_000817695.3 Arachis duranensis
ATAAAAAATTTAAAATTTGAAAATGTTAAAATCTAAAAATCTGAATGAGAAAATGACTTTGTAATATACTTTAATTATTGATTACTTTCATGAATAAAGAATAATTATAATCTACATTATTTTTTATTATTTTATATAGAAAGTGTAACACCCTACCACACAGGGCCTTACGCTTAAGTCGTAAAGCAGAGGTGGCAAGGTATTACGACCTCTAAAAGAA
>NC_029779.3:14393291-14395557 GCF_000817695.3 Arachis duranensis
AAGCTTTCTAACCGAGCTATCGAAGAAGAAAGTGTCCAGAATCGTCTATGCCTCCTAAAACTCTCGTTGGCCAAACCCCAAAAGAAAGAGGAGCTACGTCATTGTCAACTTCCACTAATCAAAAATGGTGCCAACGTGTAGAGGAGGAGGTTACGAATACTCTTACCGGATTATATTTTTGACTGGAATTACAAATCACAAGAAATCGGGCTCAAAAGAGTTGAGGTTCCAAGGTTTTCGTTCTTCTCACTCACGGCTTACTCTCTCTTTTCTTTTTAGTTCAATTGGTGATTAACGAAGGGAAAAGGAAGATAAGTATGGATTGATAATATTAACTGAAGCTTTGTGGTTATCAAAGCTTCATTAGGTGTCATTTATATACATATACATGCATGCATGCCACGTTTCAGTTTCAATTTCATATATATATGTAAATGTATATATAAGTTATGCTTTAGTTTTCTTTCTTTTTAGTTCCTTTAAGGCTTCGGCCAAAAGGAAAATAAATAATATAATATAATAATGATAATATTAGCGTGAAATTAAGTGATTATATAATAATAATAATAGTAATAATAATAATAATAATAATGAAAATTCTTATATATATATATATATATTTTTGAGATATCTTATTATAATAATAAAAATAACTTAAAACTTTTAAAAAAAATTTAGATTTAAAGTATTATAAAATTTATTTAATTATTGTAAAAAAAATAATTTTCTTTAAATACAATAATAAATTATGAATAATTAATTATTTAATTTTTCAAAAATTCGGGGTGTTATATTCCACCCACCTTATAAAAATTTTCGTCCTCGAAAATTGATATAAAATTAGAAAAGATTCAACCAACGTTAATTTTTCTTCTTAAACATGTCAAAGAAAAACAGAAAGATTTGACATGCTTAGTTTGCAAATCCAGGATATTCTTATAGCTTAAAAGTCTACGCAAAGCGGAAGATACAAGATAGATTCGACGCAGAAAGGTTATAAGGCAGGTTGGTATTGGAACGACGGGTTTATCGCTTCATCTAGCTCCCAGGTTCTGCTGATTCTAATGGTGTCACCTTTTGTAATTCAATCGAAACTGGTTCAGCCTCTGACACTAAATCTATCACAACTTACTCTTTCTCTTGACACATAACCGATTATCAATTACGGGTTCAACCTATGTCATGTCTCTTCCTCATAACTTACCATCTCCGGGTTTCAGGTAACTGTCCCACATAACTCTCAACATTTCCGGTTCTTTATGTATAACTTAAGTTGTATACTCAAAATAATTCAACCCACTACTGCTGCGCCACTCTTATTATTATTCTCCAAGAATTTAGTCACTTTTCTAAGCTGACCAACTATCGTTCTGTCTCACCATTCGGAGGTTTTTAGTCGATCGCTCAATTGAAAATCACAAGGCTCACAACTCAGTAATATACTACAATGAATGCTACGTGCTATTTACTACGCAAGGCAGTCAGAAATTTCGATTATCAGTGCGTGATTACCTCTAATCGGAGTATCTGCGGTTCCAGCACCATCCGCTGTCATAGTGAACACGCGTCCCTGATGTTGTGCCTTTCCAGCTTCTTGATTCTTTTTCTTTTCTGGACAATTCCAAGACAAATGCCCAGCTTCACCACAGTAATAGCATACACCTAAACCAGCCCTGCACGGAGTAATCGGGTGGTACTTTCCACACCTCCTACAAGTTAAATCATTCGGTGGGGTCTGAGCTTGCTTTCCTTTGCCTCTTCCCTGGCTGTTATTATTACTGAATCTCTGGAAGTTATTCTGACCCAAATGTGGTTGTGGGGTGTAACCGCCTCGCTTAAAATATTGTCCTCTAGGGGCGAAGTTCCTTCCCTGATCTCTCCTAACAAAAATTCGCTGATCACTCTTATCTGATGTCGCCTTTCTCAGACAATCCTCAGTAACTCTACTTTTGTTTACCAGTTCCGAAAACACTCTGATCTCCATTGGTGCAACGAAGCTCAGAATATCACTTCGAAGACCTCCCTCATACTTAATACATTTCCACTCAGCAAAATCATCAGGCGCACCTTGACAAATACGAGAAAAGCGACATAACTCCTCAAACCTGCTAGTATACTCAGCAACAGTCATCTGTCCCTGCTTTAACTGCATCAATTCAAGTTCTTTGGCATTTCTGACTGAATTAGGAAAGTATTTCTTATAGAACTCTGTTCGGAAAACCTCCCAAGGAATCACAGCGCCATCTGGCTGCAGGATACGTCGTGT
>NC_029779.3:14395918-14397317 GCF_000817695.3 Arachis duranensis
ATTTAAAAATTCAAAAAAATAGAAAATTTTGTCTTTTGAAATCCTAAATTTTTTTAAAGAATATTTTTTATTTTTTTATTTGTAACACCCTACCACACAGGGCCTTACGCTTAAGTCGTAAAGCAGAGGTGGCAAGGTATTACGACCTCTAAAAGAAAATGATATCTACATAGATATAGTTGGGTGAAATCATATCTAGGAGCCTTGAAGAACAAGCTAAACAAATTGATAAACAGAAAATCGTGACACACTCGCATGGATATTCGTAAAACGGACAGGTAAAATCGAAAGATAACTGAACGCATATATATACATATCAGAGTTCCAAAACTTAGATAGCAAGCTCCAGACTCGACCTGCGAAGCTAAGGCCGACCAGAGTATATAATTATGTTTATATACAACCCAAAATAAAACTCAAACCACAAAATAAACCCCTGTATCTCCAAGTCGACCTCTAGGAGGGACAAAACACAAAATATACATACGGAGATTCTATAAACATATATACATAGCCTAAAACAAAATATGACAGTCCAAAAGACAGTTCTTCGCTCATAAGGAGGATACCCAAATGCTCAACGAGGTGTCTCTCGACCTGCATCTGAAAAACAACAACATAGTATGGGATGAGAACCGGAGGTTCTCAGTATGGTAAAGGTGCCCACATAGTTAATATAAAAGGTCTCGGGAAAGCCAGAGGCATTCCTAGAACTTCGACACTCAGATTTCCGCTTAAGAATTCAACTAAACCAGAAATTTGGTAAGTTGTCTAAGGTATTCTAATTCGGAATCTAACTTTAACCTAATAATTCACGTTCTGTCTCCTCTACTCCTCCGAATCATTGGTGGAACAATCCTCTCTCCTCACACCTTCGCCAAGAAGGATTTCTCAGAAAACATACACATATAGTTCAAGCAAGAAAAGCACAGGTAGAGAAGCATTTACAGCAAGTAGAACAAGTAGCAGATAAGTAGAATTTAACAGTTAAACAAACTAAAGCAATGCACACCCAAACAAAGCAAACAAATGCATATGATGTATGCCTGTCCTATGGCTGATGAGTCTCATCTGTCGGTTATACAGCCAACCCGACAAGTCCTGGTAGTTAACCATTGGACAGTCCCTCTGTGCGCGCATCCCCAAGCTCAATAATATTCCATGGAGTCAAACTCCAAGCTCAAATATAATATTCCATGGAGTCACACTCCAAGCTCAATAGTATAGTATTCCATGGAGTTAAACTCTAAGCTCAATAATATAGTATTCCATGGAGACGAACTCCAAGCTCAATATAATATTCAATATTTATATATATATGCATGCCCATGGGGGAATCCGGGGAGTTAAAGTGCCCGGTCACATCTTGCGACAGAGGGTCAACAAATAGTCTCAAATA
>NC_029779.3:14398086-14453795 GCF_000817695.3 Arachis duranensis
ATATCCAATGTTTATAATAATAATAATAATAATAATAATAATAATAATTTGATTAAATTTAAATTATTATAAAATCAGTTCAATTACTGATAATAAAAATAATTTTTTAAAAATAAGGAACTCTAATTTTATAAAATAAATTGTAACTTATTTATATTTATATTTTTAAAATTGAAGGTTGCTACAGAAAGAATTTTATTTAGTAAAGTGTAATAAATAAAATTAAAATTAGGAAGATTAAGAAATGTTTAAAATTTAAAGTTATGAAGAAAAAATAAGAGATTTATATAAAGCTAATTTGACTTAATTTTAAAATTTTTAGAAATGAAAATTACTTATATTTTTAAAGATTAATTTGATTTTAAAAAATTTATGACATCAAATAACACAACAACCCAATTATTTTGACACATAATATTAACTTGTCATGTCATTATATTTCTTATGGATATGGAGATAAATTTTTATTTTTAAAATTAGAATTTGCAAATTAGAAGCTCAGTTTTGTATTTGGTCGGATTTGTGGTATGGTGAAGGTGATAAACAAACCAGAGGTTCAGTTTTGTTTGGGATATAAATCCTAGGGTCCAATTTACACATTTAAATCCAAATTTAACGCTCTGATTTGTATATTTTTTTTTAAAAGAATTGAAAGTCACAAATTTGTGCTCTTTCACATGAAAAAAAAAAAAACACATCAAGTCTCCACATTGTTTGAAAACATTATTGGAAGCCCAACACCAAAATTAAAAAGCTATTATTATGGCACACCATCGTTTAACTAACAAAAGAATCCAAGTCCAAAAAAAAAACTAATAAAAAAATCAATTTAACCAACTTGTATTGGTCAAGTGGCCAACTCACTCATCCGCTTAAATAAGTGTCGGGAATTTGAATTCAGCCTTGTATATGCAACAATCCATTGACCAATAACAGACTATTAAATAGATTTCAAATCTGCAACGGATTAATCCTTATCGTGTTAGACTGAGAGATACCTTGGGCAACTAAAAAATAACAAAAGAATCAATTTGATTTATAATCATATCTTTTTAAGGACTAATATAATTAATTTAATTTTTAAAAAGAACTAATTTGAAAAATGAATGATATGGTGGAATTAGCATTACCACTCAAGCATGATGAATATTCCAATCCGGAGGCTAGAAGGGACTTTATTTTACTAATGCTACAAACACTCCATCAAAAGTTACCGTCAGACAGCAACAATCGATATCGGATGAAAGTCAAGAAGCACATAACTTCAGACCGGGCATCTCAAATTCTGAAAATAACGACCAACAAAAAGATTGTGAAATTGCCTTTTCGGCAACCCCGACCAATTTCCAATTTTCCATTTCACATAAAATGGTTACGATCTCCAAAATACGTAAAGATAATCATCCTTGCATTGGCAAACTTGCATCTCTTCCAATGAAATGGCTGCATAGTTGATTTCAGAATAACACGTTGCAGGATCTTTGGTAAGTTGTGGGAAACTATTACGAGTATTATTAAGTAATTCCTTGACAGATGATGAGAATTGCAGCACAATTAGTACAAAATCTTCATTTGATTTCAAGCTTTTTGGTCCAGTAATCAAGTTGGCTGGCAACGCAAGCTGACCCAGTGGAACCGTAGGAGCTGAACTTGTTGATTGCATTTTCCACTCCAAGATATTCATAAACGTGCTCATCAAAGACTGGATTGATACTTCTCAGCTCATCTAGACTCAGGTCCAATAGTTGGCAGTTCTTCGATGTACACAAGGCAACAGCTCTTCCAACAATATCATGAGAGGTCCTAAATGGCACTCCCTGAACGAGAGAGGAACAGGGTAAGAATCTACAGTGAATTTGCAGAACTAACAATGAAAAAGCAAAAGATAGTCCAGGAATTTAAAATTCTATAAATAAAATGAAACAATATATCTGATAAACAAGGTAATAGAAGCAGCTATAAGTCAATAAAAGTTATACAAAGGTGTGATGACCAGAGGGCCAGAGTTGAAAATGGTTTCAAATCTGAACTTGGACAGTGATATACAGCATTAAGACTATCAAGTACCACCAGAGAGCCAATGAATAACATGTCTTTACCTTGTTAACAAGGTAATCGGCAAGTGTTGTTGCATCAAGATGACCAGCAGGTAAAGCCTTTTGTATTCTGTCCTGATTGAAGGTGATGTTCAGTGCAAACTCCGCTGACACCTCAAGCATCCCCAAAATAGTTTTAACACTGTCAAATACTGGTTCTTTGTCTTCCTACTTCAAGAAAGGAACTTATGTTAGTAACGAACTTATGTTAGTTAATCTAAAAGACAAAGGAAATATACTAAGAGAAGTTACACTTCCTTCCTTATATTCTTTAGTTACCTGCAAATCACGATTGTATGCATGAGGGAGCCCTTTGCATAATGTAAGCAAAGTAACCAAATCTCCTATGACCCTAGCAGACTTTCCACGGACTAGCTCCATTGGGTCTGGATTCTTTTTCTGAGGCATTATACTACTCCCTGTAGAGACAGAGTCACTTGGAGTGATAAATCCAAACTCCTCAGAAGCCCACAACACCCATTCTTCACCAAGCCGAGAGAGATGCACTGCTGTGATGGCATTAGCAGAAAGGAACTCCATCACAAAATCTCGGTCAGAAACTGCATCAATACTATTTAAGATGACAATTAACCAATAGGAGAGGAAAAAGAGATGCATATGAAGTTTTGACACCAATCACGTGCCAGGAACAATGACAAAGATTGATCTTAAATAAAGAAATTGAACCTAGATACCTATTCCTCAGGGGAGCAGTAAATCCTAAGGTCTCTGAAGTCATGAAGCGGTCAATCGGGAGCCCCGTGCCGGCTAATGCACAGGCACCTAAGGGGCAGAAATTCATCCTAGCTCTACAATCCACAAGACGACCAATATCACGGTCAATCTGCAAGAATCCATAATGTCTACAGTCAACAAAATACACAAGTACAAAAATTAATTCCCGAAGATATCAACTCAACCGCTTTAAGCTGTAAATAAACAAGCTAAAATGCAAACCCATGACATTTTGAAAATACTAAATTACTAATAATAGTAACTATATTTTTGAGTAAAATAAATCAAACAGATGACTAGATTCCTTTGCATAAAAAAGAAAAGAAAGAAACCTCAAATGCCTAAAATTTCCACAATTCATCATCCATTTAAGCATGCATGCATAAAGTACTACTGATATCTTTCCTCGGCACCTGTTCAACATACGCCAGCAGAAGATGCTGCAGCAAAACAGGCTGCGCACGCTGCAAGTGTGTGTAACCAGGGACAATGAGGCCCTCATTCTTCAAAGCCAAGGTAATCAGAGACACCTGAAGCCGCTTCATGCTCCCCATGATCCCATCAATGGCATCGCGACACCACAGCCTGAAGTCAGTCAAGACCTGATCGTTCCTGCTCCGAGCAGTGTGTAGCTTCTTCGCAGGCTCGCCAATCATCTCGATCAACGCGGCCTCAATGTTCATGTGCACGTCCTCTCTGTCCATCCTCCACTGAAACTCCCCACTAGCAATGCGCCTCTCAATGTCTTCAAGACCTTTGACAATCTCATCCCTTTCTTTCGCGCTAATCAAACTCTAACATCCACAAACAACAACTAAAATCGCATATCAATATACAAATTAAATCACATAAGGCACAAATCAAACAGAAAATTGGCAAAATCATCCATTTCTTAAAAGCCTTATAAACAGAAATGAGTGACACCTCTGTTAATTCACATTCATAGCTACATCAAAATTAAACTTTAAAGAGAAAAGCAAATAGAAAGAAGAACCTGTTGAGCGAGCATTTGAGCGTGAGCTTTGCTTCCCATAATGTCGTACTTAGAGAGAAGCTTGTCGAAGGAGATCGACTCAGTGAAGCTCTCAACGGCCTCCGTGACGCTCTCTTCGAAGCGTCCACCCCACAGCTTAGCCTCTTTGTTGCTCTGAGACGCCGCGCGGAGAGGCTCCATTCTGAGCTGCTGTGGTTTCGGCGCGTGAGAGAAGGCGCGTGACAGTGGTTGGGGCGTGGAGGAGAAGGAGAAGAGGAAGGTGGAGGAGGAGGATGGAGAGAACAATGCTTTTGAGGAATGCATCGGCGGTTTAAGGGTTTTAGTAACCGTTTCGGTTTGGGAAAGGTGCAAGGAGGAGTCAATAAGGGGGTTTTACGGGTTTTGCAGGTTTGTTGTTACTGTTGCGTGACACTGTTAGTGTTAGAGTTGGTGAAACTGTACCGTTGGATGGACATGGAACCTTCTGTTATAGCGTCGCGAGTGCGTTTTACGTCTGAGGAGCCCCGTAATTATAATTGGGCTTTCTCTTGATTTGGGCCATATGGGCTCTCATCTTTTCTGTCATGAATTTCCCTTAACAAACCCTGCAAAACCCAATTCCAGACCCAAAACAAACAAAAATTTTGCACTGCCATTAACACCAAGGTCAGGTTATACGAAACAAAAAACAGCAGGACCAGGCCGGGTATCTCAGCTTACCCTGTGGGCAGAGGCGTTGATGACGGATACCTAGTAAAGAGCAGATGGTCCAGTCCGAAAAAAAAAAGAGCATAGAGTCACCTGGAATGGGAGCTGCCAAAGGGTTAGATTCTGTCGAGTCGGCCCTGGTGCAGGTTGTATCTTGATCTGGTCCTTGACAGATCATATTCTGAAAAAATTGGTCTAATGATTAGTTCACTGGTGCACATAAGTAAGTGTTGGGGATTCGAATCTCATCTTGTGCATGCAGTAATTTATTGGCCAGCGGCAAATCCTTAAATGGAACTCAGTATCGCGACGGATTAGTCATTGACCTGTCGGATTGGGGGATACCGTGAAAAACCAAAAAAAATATTCTGGAAAAAAAAAAGGGTTGATAATAACACGAATAAACTACCATTTGTATCCATAAAAATTTTTAAACGCTAACAAATATATTCACAAAACAATGAAATTGACGTTATACTATGAAAGATTAATTCCGTACAACAAAACTATCCATATTCACCACTATTACCATCTCTCTCTCTCCAACATCAATCTATTATTCCCTTCTTAGCAACTACCAGCCATCACCCTTATCTTTGTCATCGCTGCCAATTCCAACCACCCACACTACATCCTCCTCTAACCCTAATAGCTAACACCTTCTCTCTCTTCATCTCCAACTGCAGTCGCACACTCATCTTCTTTTTCTATTCTTCAATCACAGCACATGAAAAAAAAATCTAAATCCACATGCAATCAAAATAATCAGAAAAACTACAAAAGATATAATTTTTTTTAGAAAAAGAAAAGGTTTTAACAATAATTTCAGAATCAATGCGAGTTCGATTTCTCATTCCCTTTGTGTGGTGCCAAGTGGGTTCGATTACTGCAATAGCATACCTCAGTGGTTTGACTCCTCTTTTCCATCGCGCTACTTAGATGGATTTCTTCCTCTTTTGCTAGGCGCCGCTAAAGTTAGAAAAGTAAATTGGAAGCTTCACTCTAACCTTAGCGTCCTCCGTTGTCAGCCTCTTCACACTAAAAACAGCAGCGACTCGCTCCTCATCCCCTCCCTTCCCAATAACATATGCCAATGCCTCACTACCATTTGCCATCTGAATTCTATCTGGGTCATCCTAAATCCCCCACACCCGCAAACCAAGCTCCATAGCATTTCACTATACCAGCATCAGAATAGCCTGGGTCCATGAAGGACCTGGACACGACGCAAGAAGCTGTTCTCGAAGTAGTCCTCGCAAGTATGGGTTATAGCATTGGCGTCGCGTGTCTGTCCAAAAAAGGTAAAATGAGAGAATTAGTCATGGCTTTGAAGAGTGATGGTGAGATTTTTGTTGTTGTTGCTACTGGGGAAATGGTCTTCAGAGGGGCACTTGATTATGAGTAGGGACGGATCTAAAACTGTTATCATGGGGCCAATAACATATATAATATTTAAAAAATATGTAAATAAATTATAATGTAAGATGTATTACAAAAATATACCGATAGAGAATATATATTTAAAGTACAAAAAAATATGTGTACTTTTTACTAACGAAGTGGTACACGTTGATTCTTCATATCATAAAATTCATCGATAATAGAATCTGTGACAAATCTTTCAACAATCTTCTTCTCAATGTAAATCAAAAGACAATTAGCAAGAAATTCATCTTCCATTTTGTTTCTGAGTCTATTCTTCACCTTTTTCATAGCTGAAAAAGATCTCTCAATTGTAGCAATTGAAACGGGGAGAGTTAATACCAAGCGAATCAAACGATCAATTAAAGGATATATTAAAGACTTTTCTATCTACGTTGTTCCTTGACATAACTCCAAAATTGTGCACCATAGTTAGTTAACTCAACATGATTAGGAATATCAAGTTCATAATGTTGAGCTTGCATTCTAATGTGAAAATTTTCTTAGTCACTCAAGTCACCTTGATAAAACTGTTCTACTAATTCACATACTTTATTGACACTAAAGAACTTATAATTATCTCTAGGATCTAAAGTTGAACTTAAAGTAAGCAATTCCACCATATTATCATTGAATCTTCCATTAAACTCTTGCAATTGTGTATTAATTACAGCCAGAAAGAAATTAACACGGTAATGATGCTCCATTGAAATTTGGTCAACAATTTTGCGAGTTCGGCCTCTTCTAGAAATATGCAATGCATTCATATCAGGAACTTCAACTTCATGTTTCTCACAAAATAATATAACTTCTTTTATGAAAGTCTCCCAACTTGATTCTCTCATTTTTTGGATTAAAGTCTTGTAGTAGAAACCAGAGTTAAAGCATTCAATATGTCTTGATTTTTTTGTTATAAAACTTGACAAAAATCATGACTAACTTCCAAAATATTTCTCATCAAATACAAAATAAAGACAAATTCAAAGGATGTGATAGCATCATAATCAGCACTAGCATCACCACGAGTGGAGAAATTATCTTCTTTAGTGCTTTTTTCAAGAACTTCACAAGTAGCATCAAGCATGCATAGCAAGCTACGTAAAAAATTCAAATGAGACCCCCATCTAATATCGCCAACTCTTTGCAAAGTACCAATTTGATTAAGTTCACTACCTATCACAATTTGATCATTGACAATTAAGTTTGCAACATTATTTCCTTGAGCAACCCTTAACTGATCATGAAATTTAGGAGAGACAGTCACAACATTCACAATTAGTGTAAGTTTTGAAAAGAATTGATGAACATAGCAAACTTCTTTAGCTGTAGAAACAAGTGCTAATTGTAATCAATGAGCAAGACAATGAATGTAATAAGAAAAAAGACAATCTTTTAAAAATAGAGCTTACAATCCATTCTATTCACCACGCATATTACTAGCTCCATCATATCCTTGTCCCCTAAGATTTTAAACATCAAGATTATGACGAGAAAGAACTGATAAAACTTCTATTTTCAATGTCAAAAAACACGTACCAGAAACATGTATAAGATCAAAAAATCTTTCTTAAACACAATCGTGTTTGTCTACAAATCTCAAAATCATAGACATTTGTTCTCACTTTGACTCATCTCTTGTTTCATCAATAATTATATAAAATTTAGAATCACCATTTCTTCTCGAATTGTTGCATGCACTTTTCTAGCAAAGATATGCAATATATCTTTTCGAACACCGGAAGATATATATTGAGCATTTTTAAGGACAACATTATTAACATTCTGATTATAGGGAGCTAAAAGCTTAATTAACTCAATAAAAAAATTTTTATTCAAAGATCCAGGACTTTCATCGTTGCCTCTAACTGCACATGCTTGAAATGCAAGATATCAAATAGCATCAATAGATGTCTTCAACCTTAAGCGGTTATTTGCAATAGTTTCGTCACTATGCCTAACAAGAACTTTGTCTATATGCTTAGATTGAGCCATTAAATCATCACAAGATTTCATACATAAATTATGGGGAGAATTAGGAAGAGAACCCTCGTGACATACAAAGACACAATTTACTCCATTGTTTATTTTCTTTCAATTACTAAACCTTAACTCTGAAAATCTATTTTTCCATCATTGTGAGCACCATAATGTTTATCAAACAAGTAGCAAGGCAAACAATAAGCAGCATCTTTTCTAGTGAATATTCTAACCAACTTGAAAATTTCTTAAAGCAAGAAGATTGAAGATATCGACGATGATTCTTATTACCAGAAGCTGCTGGATAGCTAATATTTGTTGGTGGTATGGCCCACCTATTATGTATGCTCTACGAATCTTATCACGTTCATTGACATTATACTACCAAATTGGACGTCGCTTTTCTGGATCCCTTTTTAGTAAAGAGATATCAATATCTCTTTCCAATCTTGAAACTTTACCTTCATGTTGATGTGTATTTTGAATAAGATTAGAGAGCTCACTTACTTGAACTTGTTGTAAAATAAGAAGAGAGTGTTGACTTGTTTGAACTCCAACATTATCAGTAACTTTTCTCTTAAAAATGGCATCAATTTTACTTTGCTTTCTCATCATAAAATGATATAGTTTTTTAGTAGTTTTTTAAAGTTTGGATAGTTTTATCGTACGGAACCGATTTTTCATGGGTACACCGTCAATTTCGTGGTTTCGTGGGTATATTTGTCAATGTTTAGAACTTTCGTAAGTAATAGTTTATTATAAAATAGGTTAATTTTGTTTATATTGTATATCATTTTGTGTGTTTCCAATGTATTCATATATTGTGTTATACACAAATATTAATTCTTCTCAATTCGGCACATTTTAATTTAGAAATAAAAGTGATATTGGTGAAATGCACCATTATTGGAGAGCACGGTGTTTGGCGCATCTATGACGTAAGGATAGAAGAAATCGATCAGTCTAATTGGGGTATACAAATCGGACCGTTCCATTTGCGTATCACTTTTCATGTGTCATCCATGCATCTCTCTCTCTTTCTCTCTCTACCATGTCAAGAAGAAAAAAATTAGAGAAGTTGATTATCGAGAGCTTCTCTCTCTAATACAAATCGGACCGTCCCATTTGCGTACCACTTTTCATGTGTCATCTCTCTCGAAGAAAAAAAATTAGAGAAGTTGATTATCGAGAGCTCTCTCTAATAACCATGCCAAGAAGAAAAAAATTAGAGAAGTTGATTATCGAGAGCTTCATATTATTAATTATCTCAATCATTCTAATTATATAAATTATTATTATTTAATTTTTTAATTTAATAAAAATAATAGAAATAACACTAGAGATTAATATTGTTTACAATAATTAAATGATAGTTAAAATATTATTAACAAGGTGATATATAAAATTGTTAAAGATGTATTTAGTTGGTGTCATGTGAATTTTTTGTAAAATAAATTTTAAATATGTTAATTGTTGTTATGAATACAGATATTAGTTAGGTGTTTTAATAATTAATTAATTATTGTTAGATATTTGATTAGTAAGTAATAAATTGTTAGATAATTTATTAATATATTTATGGTATTTTAATTATATTTTTAAATTTTTGGATATAATAATTATTGTTATTATTATAATAATAATACCAGTTAAGTAGTTAATATATATGTATATTGGTAGCCGTAAGTTGTTAAGGAATAATTGATAGATTTATTAATTAATTAATAATTATTAACACTAAATTTGGTATTTTTAATAAATTATTTATTATTTTTATTAAATTTAGTGTTAAATATTATTATAGTGATATTAGAGTTATTTAGATAATTTTTAATATTTTTAGATTTTATTAATTAATTTATTATTGTTAGATATTAAATTAATATATTTTTTGGGTTTATCCAAACGGTATCCCCCAACCCGAGAGATTAAGGACTAATTTGTCGCGGATCTGAACTCCATTTAAGGGTTTGCCGCTGACCAATGAGTTGCTGCATGCACAAGGTGGAGTTCGAACTCCCGATACTTGCTTAAGCGGACGAGTGAGGGGTTGGTTTATATATTTATTATAAATAAGTGTTTAAATTTTTTGATATAGTAATTATTGTTATCATTATAATAAGAGTAGTTAAGTAATTAATATGGAAAAAATCCTCTAAAGTGACAATGTTAGTAAAGTGGTAAAGTGATACTTTAATCATCTTTAAATTTATAACATTTATTATCTGTGAGGCCCATTATATTAATCTAGCGGTGATTAATAGCGTGTTTTTTTCTCTAAAGTGACAATACAATTTTAGAGGAGTCGAATCCAATTAATATATATTATTGGTCCATGTACGTACGTGTGATGTTAGGTAGCATTTGGTTTATCAATAAGTTGACATAGATATAAAGACATAAACATTAAAGACATAGAAATAAAAATAAGCAAGAAACTGCTTAAGAAATGCAGTCTCGCTGAATATTACTCTCAAACTTCTTCCAAGGCAACGGAAGTTCCACTTGAGGAGAAAAAGTCCTCATTGTAGTCTTTGCCATGATATCTACCACTGTGTTTGCATCTCTCAAGATCAACCGGAGATCAGCACGTCATTTCCAAGACATGATATATCAGATTTTTAACACCAAATGATCAATAAAACTAGAGCAATCCTGTAAATTATTGACAATAGTAAAGGTCTCCACACATTCTGTCTCACATATTTTTTCCCGAGTCCCATGCTGAAAGAAAAACCTCTCCAAATAGCAAACAACTCTCTTTGCAAAATGCTACGACTCTCAATTATTCCCAGACAGTCTCGTTGCCACCTTTTCTTTCAATTTCTGCTAACACAAGCAAAACCAACCCGAGCACCATTGTTAGGATAGCTAGCATCACAATTAATCTTAAAAGTTCTACTGAGGGGGAAATCCAAGAGCCACTAATGGTGGAGGGGATAGATAGTCGTTGCAACTCAAAAATATTCCAAAACTCCTTTTCCAAGGACAAAGTCATACCAGTCATCTTGTATGTGGTCCAATGCTCGTGAGGATGAAAGATCTCGTTATTCCTCAAACGCCAAATCTACCAGGGACCAAAAAAGAATATAAAGGAGCGATGTTTGCTATTATGTACGAACCAACTCATCAAATCCATTGGTTGACCAGAGATCCCCAAAGCTTGTCAAACTAGTTGGGATTTTGAACAATCCCGAATGTAATGTAAAACTAATTCCTGACCTGAGAAACATCGTGGACAGCTATCTGTGTGCAAAATGGCCCTCCTAAAATGAAATACAGCAGTAGGAAGGGCCTCCCGAAGACATATCTAGGCAAAAAATTTGTGCTTTTCCGGAACATGTTGATGTCAATGTCAAAGCCAATTACCCCTATCCTCCCAACTAAACTTCTTCTTACTGAGTCACAAATAACCACTACGAGTATCATAAATCTTTGAAGCCGCACCAATCCAACACCAACCAACCTCTGAACCAGCTTGAACATCCGGGTTGTAAAAGTTAAAGTTGCTAAGCAGAGACTGATTCAGAAAAAAATATATATTCTCAAGGTTTTGCTGTCCAGATGACCAAAGGTCCAAGATCCTGAGATCCGAATCAGAAATGTGAACATAATTCATCTCATGACACAGTCGCCCCTCTCTTCTCTATTTAGAAAACCAAAAGTTCTGTTCCAAATCCACAATACACCAAATAAAACCTTCCTTCAGGATATCTCAAGCTCGACATATACTCTTTCAAACATAAAATCCCTTTTTCCGAGACCGACTGAAACAATAATCCTTAGAAGAATGGTATTCTCCGTTAACAGTTGAACCCATAGCTTGTCAGGATGGTGAAAAAGTTGCGAAATTAGCTTTCCAAGATGAGCAATATTAGCACAAAAAGGATCTCAAATTCTCAAACCCCCAAACTTTTTAGGGGTGACCAACACCTTCTAGTTAACTAGATTCAGGCCTCTACCGTTAACTAGAAATAATAGTTTTTAAATTTTATTAGTTAACTAATTATGGATAGACATATAGTATATATAATTAATATATTTATTATAATTAATTTTTAGTAAACTATTATTTCTCTATCTATGAAAGTTGAAAATACTGACATATTTACTCATAGAAGATAAAAATTATTATTTGTACCCATGAAAGATTGGTTTTTGCAAGCAAAATTACCCAACTCTTCATCTATAGCTCTCTTCTTGTGTCACAACTCACCCAAATATAAAACTTTTTATCCTAATTTGTTTTCCAACCATTCACTCGGAAGAAGAAGAAAAATCGAAAGAGGAGAGGGAAGGAAGAGGCAAAGGCACCCGCCATCGAGCTGCTCTCTGTTACTGCTGCTGCAACCACCTTCTCCATGCTCTGCCATGACTCGGTGGGCTGAAGATTGTGAGGAGATGGCAACGACAGAGATCTCTTATAGTGGTTTTCGTTGCGACTGAAGGAGGCCGTCGCCGAGCTACTCCCCTCCCTACGTCGCTGCTGCTGCAACTACCTTCTCCATACTCTTCCATGACTCTTCCTTTGTTATGAAAGAGAACAAGATGGGTCATCGGGTCTAGCAATAACAGCGTCTCTCAAGGAGACAACCTTCTTCGGCGATAGCAGTGGTGAAGCATGGACTTTGCTGCCTCTACTTCTCTCTGTATCTCGCTCGTCTCTTTGTCCCTAAATTTGATGAATGTTTTCATTTTTTTTGTTTTCAAAAAAATATGAGGTGTTGGTAGTGGCGATGGTGACTATGAAAAAGAAGGTAGTGGAGGTGAATGCAGGGTGAGCACTACTGTAGTGGTGGGATTATAGTGTAATTTGAAAATTTTATTTAATTATTTAGTGTTTGGATAATTTTGCTTGCAAAAGCCAATCTTTCATGGGTACAAATGTAAATTTTTATCTTCTATAGGTAGATATGCCAGCGTTTTCAACTTTCATGGGTAGAAATAGTAGTTTACTCATTAAATTTTTATGGATATCTTTGTTTGATGTGAAATTTGACTACATTTTGTAGGATTCACGGATGTTGACGTGTAACCACTTACTGCTGCCAGATCCGTACAATCATATTATGGAGGGACATATATGGGAGACTGGTTTTTATCACTTTTTCAAATTGGAGTAATTCAGCGTTAGGGAGCATTAGTTAACACACTAATCGAAAGATGGCACCCTGATACCCATATATTTCACCTTCAAGTTGGTGAGTATGTCGTCACATTGGAAGATGTGGCTATAATTCTTGGTCTTCCAATTAATGGTCTTCCAGTGACAGGAGTGACCGTAAGTAGTTTCGATACCTTAAAGGCTGAATTCTTGGATCAGTTTGGGGTGGCACCTAGGAAGGTCGATTCCAGAGGAAGTTTCATAAAGTTGACTTAGCTACGGAATTTGAAAGACCATTTAATCTTGAATGATGAAATTGGGATTCAGAGGTACGTAAAGTGCTACATCGTGTTATTATTCGGGACGATCCTGTTTGGAGACAAGTCTGGAGCAATTGTGCATTGAAAATTTTTGTCTTTGCTGTGCGACTTTACCAGTATTGGTGAATTTAACTAGGGATCGGCATGCCTAGCGCACTTATACAGGTCTCTTTGTAGGGCATCTCGTTTCGACTGCAAGGTGGTCGATGGTCCACTAACACTTTTACTGACTTGGTCCTGGATCCATCTACCGTTTCTTGCACCGATTCCTAGCAACCCCCAACTTTTTCTATTGCAAACAAGTAAAATGTTGTCTTTACAAGTGTAGTCACAGTGAGATTGTGTACACCCTTCAAGACTGAATCGATGCATTCCACTAGATTCATGGTCATATGACTCCATCGGTAACCACCATCTAATGCCAACGCATACTGTTCACATGGGATTCAGTTTAACTAGTTATTGTAAGTCTCACCCCTTTCCTGTAAATGCTGATAATGCATCTCTTATTCGTATACCGTCCTCGAATATCCTGCGATATAAAACAGGCAAGTACAAAGACTACATGTAAATGAGATTCAAAATCATGGTAACTCTAACAACAATAAACTTCAATATATTCATATGTAACTATGTTGACGATAAGTTTTTGCAAGTATGGTGCCTTGAACTTTCTCAAAAAGTGAACTCTATATGCCTGATGCAAAACATGTAAAAAGCTCTAGGAGGCGACCAAGCTCCGTTACTACGAGCAATAGTTGAACTGATGGAGTCATGTTGGTCAGAGATAAGTCCTACATCATCTCGAGTCACCACATATTATCGCAAGTTACTAAGAAAAAAGTGCCACACATCGGAAGCCTTTCCCTCTACGATCACAAATGCAATATGCACGATGTTGTGTTACCATCTTGTAAAACTGCAACCAATAGACAACCCTTATATTTTCTATACAAATGAGTCTCATCTACCTGGACAACTGATTTGCAATGTCTAAATGTTCTAATGTAAGGGGTAATAACTCTAGAAGATTCGATGTAATACCCAGATATCAATAACCAAATCATCACCCTGATATGCAGGCATAGTTTTAAAATGGACAACAGTTGATGGCTCCTTATGACACATAGCTTCAAATCATATGGGCAAAGCTTCGCACGATGCTTTCCAACCTTCAAAAATTTTTTTCACCGCTTTTTACTTTGCTAACATGCTTTGCAATGACTGATAGTGTAATTAAACTTCGATTGTACTTCCGCAATAACTGATTTCACCTTTATAGAGGGGTCAGCCTCTACCAACGACTTTATTGCTTATGCAATTGTGTTGGAATCCAACTTCGAATGGTCCTGAAAAATGGTGGTTCTGGTATAAGTGTGAATACCATTATACCTTCTTATAACCCAACAGTATTTTCTGCGAATCATGCTAACTCTGATCAGCCAATGTACACTTGGCATAAAATGTCAACAGTTCAAACTCATACACTCGATAATCTACACCTCTGCAGATGGGATAATCTTTCATCGCCATAATGATAGCTTTCCTAGAACTGAATTTCATTTCCATAGCAAATTCACCATCCGCCACAACAGGAAGTTCCGCTACAACGACACTATGCGATAAATATTTAATAAATAAATATTAAATAAGTTAAATTAAAAGTGAAATCTATCTATAAATTATAAAACATAAGTAAATTATTATGAATTTATATTAAATTTATACACATCAAAAATAAATATTCACTAAATTAATATAAATATATACATATATATTCCTAATCAAGTAATTATCTCAATTTTAATCAAATAAATACAAAAATACATAAATAAATACTAATTAAATTTAACCAAATAAATAAATAAATAAGGTTATTATCTTAAATTTAACCAAATAAATACATAAACAAATACTACTTAATTATATATTCACACATCACATAATTAATCAATCAATAATATAAAAAAAATAACAAAATTCTAATCTCTCGTACAAATATCCAAATTATGTACCTGCATTCATATATTTAGAAAATTCTGGTGCATGCATCGCTTTCAAATTCAATGCGCACATGAAAATGGCTTCTCAAACGGATGTTGGTTTGCTAGTGCATTTGCCACTTCTGCCACATCTACCTCCATAGTGCTGTCAGCTTAATCTTCGTCTCCATCTAGACCAACGACCTCGTAGTTGCTTTCAAACTATTTCTCACTGTCACTATTGTAATATTTCTATATATTTCGGTTGGCTTCAGATTGTTTGAACTCAATTTATAAGTCAATGAACGAATCCACCAAATACAAATATAGGATACCTGTATAAAATACATGACACTCTTCTTGACATTTGATAATCGATTTTCTCACAAATCACACCTTTTAATTTTTTAAGTGAGAGTGTGAATGGAATAATAATATCTAATGGATTTTCACATACAAATTTCACTCATTTGGATGTTTGTAACAAAATCTTATCATAATAATATACTTTTAGTACAACTCTATCATTCATTTTTTTTTCTCACATCAAAAAATTTTTGAAACACAAAGAAAAATACAACGAGAGGAGGAGAGTTCTTCAGAGCTGAAAAAGAAAAAGAAAGGGCTGAGGGAAGAAGAAGACGAGAGATCTGGCAACTAGGATACGAGTTGTAGATATATAGTTATACAAATCGGTTGGCCTGATTTTCATTTAGGCATTAAAATAATTTTTTTAAGGCAAATCGGACGATCCAATTTGTTCTATCATGAGATAAAAAAAATTAAAAAATACTGAAATTGAGCGGTCTGATAATTTCATACAGTGTCAAAATTTTTTCCTCACACAAGTCGAACCATCCGATTTGTGTACCAACTTTTGTTAACAAAGAAAATTGAATGGTCTAATTTTTTTTTACATAAATTTTAAAATGCAGTCGCTACATCACACTACATCACAGTCTAACACATCTAAATTCCATAACGAGGCACAACACACATATAATCTTTATATCGAAAAAAATGAGTCTCAAATCGACCAACCGATTTCACGGTTAGAATTTTTTTAAAATTTGTAAAACTAGATTTAATTAGTGGAGTAAAATTTTTAGTTGCTAAAACTCAAATTGAAAAGTCTGATTTTATATTTTATAATTTTTAATTTTTAAAAATATAAATCGAATGATTCGATTTGGATTTTTTTAAAAAATATTAAATACAAATATGCGGATATAATTTCTGCGCATCACCATTAGTCAACAAAAAATCAAGAAGCTCTAAATTCTTATTCTCATAGCAATAAATTCACACACTTTTATTTCACCATATTATGGGACAAAAAATATTAAAAATAATAAGTGAATAAAATATTCACATGTGAATAAAAATTAAAAATTATGTAACAAAAATACTAAAATATCTCTCATTTGATGATAATTAATTAATTCATACGTATATAACAATTAAATAATATAAGAAATTTTTTTAGAGTATCAAACTTGCTCGGGACTATATTACTTCAAGCCACACAAAAATATTTTGATGAACCAAACATGGCAGGCATATATAAATACGAATACAAATACAAATACAATGAGACTAAGCCAAGCAGGAACACATCAACACCCCACCCCCACCCAAAAAAAATGCCATGTGGAGGAAGTGTTTCTAAAAGTTTTAGCTCTTCAAAGGATCTATTACATTATTACATTACAAACCTATCATTCATTGTAACCAAGTATTGTTTCCTCTGCAAAATTTCTCTCTCTTTTTAATTGATACTAAAGAGAATAAAGGGAAAAAATGTTGCAAAGGGCAGCAACAAATGCATATACATGGTGGTGGGCCAGCCATGTCAGGACAAAACAATCCAAATGGCTGGAACAAAGCCTCCAAGGTAATTAGAATCTCAATCTTTTCTTCGCTTGATTTTTCCAAATTCTTAGATTTGTTTTGTTCGTCCAAAGATGGCAGACAACTAATAATCTAACATGATCCAATTCCTTCAATGTGTATTGTTTTTTCTTTGTTTGTAAACAAATTACATGATCTTTTGATAATGCAAGGAAAAAAGAAATCCTTATTCAATATGCATAAGAGAAAACAAATGTATGCATCACATTGACCTGAAAAACCATACAATTCTATAGACTATATAGCATTAACCCTTGCCAATGATATGCAAACAAAAAAATTGAACAGATGTGGAGGACAAGGCTGCAGAGGCTCTCCAAATCATTGATCATACCGGGGACTCGTTTGCGCAAAGGGCGGAAATGTACTACAAGAAGAAGCCAGAATTGATAAATTTTGTGGAAGAAACCTTAAAAGCATATAGATCATTGGCACAGAGATTTGATCATATTTCAAAGGAGCTCCAAACAGCGAATCGCCAACTTGCCACAGCGTTTCCAGAACAAGTCCAGTATAGAATGGATGATGATGATGAATTTGATGTGACTTTTCCTGCAAGCAATGCATCTTCACAGGAAACACACAATCAAACACAAAAATCAGACATTTCTAAGGCTGCAAGTGTGAGAAAGCAGAACTTGAGGAGCTATTCCATGTTGCTGTCTAGAAAGGGACCATCTAGGAAGATTGCTGGCTTTGAAAAATATGCCCCAACAATACCAATTTGTGGTTTCAGTAAGGCGGAGGCGCATGCTCAAGTTGACAAGCTTCAAAAGGAAATTTTAGCTCTTCAGACTGAGAAAGAGTTTGTGAGGAGTTTGTATGAAGGTTCCTATGATAAGTACTGGGAAATTGAAGACCGGATCGTAGGAATACAGAAAATAGTTGGTGACTTGCAAGATGAGTTTGGAATTTCTACTGTCATAGAAGATAATGATGCGCGAACTTTGATGGCAACCACGGCTCTGGATTCATGCAAAGTGAAATTGACTAAATTGCAAGAAGAACAATTGCAATCTTCTGAAGAAGCTAATGCAGCATTCCAAAAGGTTAAGGAATCTCATGAAAGGATTGAAACACTTAAGGAAGAATTTCTTTCTAAACATTCAATTCAACTAGACCAAGGCACCGAAACAGATCTGAGTAGCATAGACATAGAGGAAGAGTTGGCTGCCTTGGAAGATGAGCCACACGAGGACGCAGAGCTTCTGAAAGAAAACATGGAAAATCTTGAAGAAGATTCAGATATGTCCCACACTATGACAGAAATCGTAGAGTTGATTGATAAGCTTGTTAATAAGGTTGTTTTCTTGGAAACTGCAGTCTCTTCTCAGAATGTTTCGGTAAAAAGGCTAATGTCAGAAGCAGAAAAACTTGAGACAAATATAAAAAGCTTGGAAGAGGACAAGGAAATGCTGTTAGATGATTCAGAAAAAACCAAGAAGCTGCTGAAGGAATTGGAGGAGGAAATGAAGAGAGTTAAGCTTCTTAACAGGAATGTCAGAATGCAAGAAAATAGTATCCAATCAAACTTCACTGAAGCTAGCAATAATCTTGAGAATCTTTCAGAAAAATTGAAGGATGTGAAGCCAGAGGAACACTATACACCTTACAAGAAGAGAAGTGGTGATAACTTAGCTATTATGAAAGATGTTGAGACAACAAAGGAAGAAAAGGAAGATTATGCCACAGATCTAAGCAATATGACAGGGGAAGTTAACAAAAAGGAAGATTATGCCACAGACCTAAGCGATTCAACATGTGAAGATAACAAGTCCAAGTCAGAAGAAAATACTGATCCTATTACTGAAAGCATTCCTGAAGTAATAGAGAAGGAAAAGGATGATTTGCCTCAGACAGTTGATAGTGTGGATATCAAGACGCCAGAATCGGTTGCTGGTGAGGAAGAAGATCAGCCTAACATGAGGCAGATGTTTGTCAGTGGACTGGATGACAGAGAAAAGATTCTGTTGGAGGAATACACATCAGTTCTAAAGGACTACAAGCTTGTCAAGGTCAAGCTCCATGAGATGGAGAAGAAAAATTCTGAGAGCATTAACGAGCTGGAACTTCAGGTAAGCAGTAATCAATCTAGAAGTTTCATGACAGTAACTCTTTTATGTTTAGATTTCAGTAACAAACTCTAAGCTTCAAAATGATGTAATATCAAAGTAATTAAACAAGAGATAACCTGAATGGTTGATTATGTGTATATGGTTCTGCAGTTAAATGAGTTCAAGAAGGTCATTTCCATGAAGGATGAAGAGATAAACATTTTACAGCAGAAGCTGAATAGTTCATCAGGAAGCCAGCATGCAGGAACAAGATGAAATTCCATCTTCAGCTATGGAGGAAAGTGCTAGAAGCTCTTCTGCAGATCAACCTGAAATTCCATCTCAAGGAATGGAGGAGGAAAGTGCTAGAAGCTCTTTTGCAGATCAACCCCAAGATGCCGAAAACAAAGAAGATTTGTCAACTAGCATGTCTCCAACAACAGAATCCATATTACAACAGATTGTGACAGTAAACCATATTGAAGATCACCATAGTCCCCTTTCAGCCATGGAAAAGAAATTCCGTTCCTACATCGATGATTTAATGGAGGAGAACCTAGAGTTCTGGTTGAGATTCAGCACAGCAGTTCACCAGATTCAGAGGTTCCAAAATTGCATGCAAGATCTAAAACTTGAAGTAAGGAACATAAAGTTTAAGAAAAGGACTGAAGGGGACTTACCAAATTCCAATATCCAATCCGAAATAAAGCCAATATATAGACACCTAAGGGAGATAAGAACTGAATTGTCATTGTGGCTTGAACACAATGCAGTGCTGCAGGAGGAGTTGCAAACTAGGCATCCAACACTGATAAGCTTACAAGACGAAATCGCGAGAGCGGCCAACCCGATTTCCACGACAGAAAGAGCACAACTTAGTGAGTACCAGGCTGCAAAGTTTCAAGGTGAGGTTCTCCACATGAAGCAAGAGAGCAACAGGATTTTGAGTGAGCTTCAAGGAGGACTCAGTTTTGTTAAGGGGCTGAAAGTTGAAGTGGAGAAGTCTCTAGAAGAAATGGGCCAAGAACTTGGGGTGAACAAGCCTGGCCAAGTTCCTGGACATGTTCACATGAAGCAGAATCAACCAAGTAGCCGTACTAGAATACCATTAAGGTCATTTTTGTTTGGAGTGAAGTTGAAGAAGCATGGCCAATCTTCCTCCTCCTCACGTGTAAATGCAGCAATGCAGAAACCAAATCTTGATCCATCAGCTACTCATGATGCCACATTGTAGAACAATTTTGATTTTTTTTTTTTTTAAGTGTTTGTTTGGCCAACTTTACGTTATGTACTCTGATTTTTTATTATGTTGAGGTTAGTTTTGCTTATGGATTTTAGAATTGTAGTGAAATGTACTTCTCATAAAATACATGTTAGCATGTGCATGTGTACCGTAGCATTCAATATGTATTTGTATTTTAACATGTGTTTTATATTGGTGGCTGATTTTGACGTACACGTAGCATGGTTGAATAAGTATAATATGTGCACGTGATCATGAACACTTAACTCAGTTAAATAGTAAGAAAGATGAAAATTTGGTAATCAGAATGAAAATCACATGAAAATATATGAGTAATAAAATGAATGTAAGATTGTAAATACACAATACGAGAATTTAAATGCTCAAATAACTGTTCTTGTCAATAAAAAAATGCCCAATTAAGAGAAGCTTTTGAGACTCTGTTGATTATTTGAAAAAATATTTTAAAGATAAAATTAAAAAGAAAATATGTACAATAGTGTTGGGCAATTTTAACTTGGACAGTATGGATATGGAAGGCTAGGCAATAGTGTTGGATTGGTATGTTTTAGATAGACAGCTTCAAAATTAGATCCAAAGTATTATGGGTGTGTTTGGCAAACCCTTTTGAGAGGATAGATAAGAGTGCGTTGAAGTTCTTTGAACGCTATTTTTTTATGTTTGGCAATCTTTTTCCTTTAAACGCAAAAGTAATTTTGCAACTTAAAAGCGCGTTTTCTGGAAGTAAAAAATTGTTGCTTCTGCATTCACTTTAACGTGAGTTCACTTTGACGATCATTACTGATTTTTTCTAAAAGAATTTTCATATTTGTTTCAAGTCATTCAAATATTTTAAATTTTTTTTCAATTTTTAGTATTTTTTTATATTTTGGTTTTTTTTTATTAAATTTGATATTTTAATTCTATTATAATATGAATTACTGATCTTATTAAAAATGATAAAGTAAATAAAAACCTAATCATACATAACAAGGAATCATAAGTAATAAAATTTTACAATCCAAAATAATACTAAATAAAAGAATACTGAGAGTACTAATAAAATTATAGAATATTTTTTTTGTTTGACATTGTAAAATTTATTATTATAATTCTTATTCATTGTTTATTATTCTAATTTGTTATAATATGTATTATTATTCCTATTGAAAATGATAAATTAAATAAAAAATTAATTATAAATAATAATAAAAACATAATTAGTAAAAAATTAGAATCCAAAACAGTAAACAAAATAAGATTATCGAGAGTATTCATAAAAAGTACTAAACTAAAAGAAGTTTAAAAAAGGATTAAATATACTAAAAAATAATATTATAATTTAATATTATATTTTTTTAGTAATTAACTAATTATTTATCTAAAAATGATTTTAACTAATATTATCCAAACGATTTCATTTTATCAAAATCAATTTTAGTATAAAATTGCCAAACATAAATCATGTTGGCACAAACTCACTTCTATCCAAAATCAATTTTATAAAATCCCTTTCATTCAAACTCCAGTTTGGCCAACTCTAATCCAAACAAATACTATGTATGTGTAAAAATTTATTGTCAAAAACTTTATTACTACAAATGCTTTATTTATTTATTTATTTGTGGTTGGTGGCATGGTTGCATTCAAGTTGGAGACTTGTGTGAATACAATTTGTGTCTTCACATGCATATTAAACATTAGTTGCTTGTATAAAGACTCAGGTGTGCTTAAAATGTGTGCAACTTCACAATATAAGAGCATAGAGTTAGAGAGTCATGATGTGAATTATGACTCATCACTCCAAAATGTAACTAATCAAGTTTTAGAGCTACACTCTGTATTTTATGTTTTGTGTACCAGGTTTATTTGTTAAGTAGGTGTAGACTTGCACAATGTGCAAAAAATTAATGCTATAAATTTTTTGTACAAATTTTTAGATAACTAAAATAATAATAGAAGAATTTTGAGTTTTATAGTTAGTTATAAAACAATTTATATAGCTCTTAAAATAAATATAATAAATTTATAGTATATTACACTGATAATAAGATAACAAAAACTCATTCAATCAATCTATATTTTATATATATTGAAGTATTTATTTAAGTAGTATTTTTAACTCTTAAAATAAAGAATTGTATCATAATAAATTCTGTAGTATAATAAGATCTAGTTCTATCAATTTATAGTATAAGTATTTGTTTAGGTATAATTTTTGATAAAGTATAAGAAAAAAGAGACAATCTTTTTTCTATTTGATCTTTGATAAATCCAAATATTTTCACAACAATTCCTCTTAATAGTGTTAAATATTCATTAACTTCACAACTTATTATTTCATATTAAAAATTCAAAAATCTATAATGAAAATATAATATATAATTTATTTGATCTATAATGCAAAATATATAAGAATAAAGTAATTTTTTAATAAATCGAATTAATTAGTGATAAATAAATAATATGACAATTTTTTTCTTAGAAAATAATTTAATAATGGTATTAAATTAATTATTAATTAGGAGATAATGCTAGTAAATGTCATTAGATGAGGAAGGATAACAAAAAGAAATTCAAAATTCTATAAAAATTACAAGTTGACAAAAGAGCTTATGTGCCAAATAGAATAAGTAGAAGAGATGTCATTCTCTAATTGCAAAAATGTATGAGTATCAACTTGCAAAAAAATATAAGACAGATAGATTTCTTTATAGTTAGAGATTTGTATTAATCTTTTATATTTCTCTTTATATTGATAAGGAATAGTTCTTGTGCACTCTTCTTGAATTTTAAAAATTGAGAATACATACCATTTGGTACCCACAGACATTGAGTGTATTTGAAATTTGGGCTAGAGGAAAAAGTTTTAATTTTGACACCGGAGAACAAAAATATAAACAAAAAAGGACATAACGAACTAAAATAGTATTTTACCCTATAAATAATAACCGAATGTTTTGGCAAAAAAAAAATGGGTACGAGTTATGTTATTATCCCATTTGAAAATATATTAACAGGATGTTAAAACTAATTTACCAATGGAACTAAGGTTCTACGTATTCTTTAAGCTGCCTAAGAATTCAAATTACAGCTTTGTGGTTAAGATTTCAAGAGGGAAAGAAACAATAAAGAAAAATTTTCATATGTACAACCTAGTCACCTAAATTTAGTACCACTTGTTGATTGTTCACCAAATCCAGACTATTGTTACCTTCATCTTTAGCCCCATACAACAGAATTTTCCTGTTTCTTATTCATGATTTGATCCCCAAATCTTCCATTGATTGAAGATCAGCTTTTCTCTTGATCTAAATCACAAGTTCCCCTTGTCATATACTCATATTGCTATCACAAGCCATTTGATGATTCTCAAGATCCTCATTTTAAATTTGTATCCTTAGCAGTTCCCTGATTTATTCCCACTTGATTTTTTATTCATTTTATCTTCTATTACTTCCTTACTTGTAATTTCCATTACTATGGTTTTATCTTCTTTGAGAGGGCTAAGATTAGAAACTCTAACTTCTTGCTTTGTTGGAGCTTTATAAACGACAGAGTTATCATGTTTTTCCTGTTCAGGCGACTTCTCCATTGTCAAAGAGGAAGCTTTAGCTGGCTTAATGCATGATGCAGCAAGGACATGCAATTACAACAGTTGATTGGGTGCAAACAGGTGCTGAACTCGGATCCGTTTGAAATTGTACCTTTGATTCCGGAGGCAATGACGCAGGAGTTGATGACTTTGTCAAACAACTACTTGTTGTAGCAACCACGTTTCTATGTGAAACCTTTACTTGTGATCCAGAATCTGACGTTGAAACTATTTGGGCACCAGAAACTATTGTGGCACCTTTTGCTGTACCGTTAGGAGTTGGATGAACTTCCAGCAATGGTTTTCCAGGAACTAATGTAGATTTCAGTGAGGAACTACAAGACCCCACAAAAGACCCTTGAGAAGGATGCTGAGGTGGTACAACATGACCATGAAGCGGTGAAGACTCTGTAGCAACATGCTGCAACAAATTTTTACCTGACATATTCAAGGTTGTCCTACCTGAAACAATTCAAACCAAAAGTTAGTCAATGAGTTAAAACTAACACATTTTCTAAAAAAATCATGCATCAACATTGTTTACATCTAATATTATTGTCACAAAGTATATATATATATATATATATATAAATTTTAAAGCAAATAAATATGACAATCCACATAGGATATATCAATAATTTTTATAGTACATGAGCAAGGCTGCCAAAGTAGTACTAAATTAGTACGAACAAAATAACGCATAGTTTGTGAGAACCTTATAGCTTGACACATCTGACAATCAAATTTTATCTTGCCATTTGAATTTGAAAGAAGCATAAGCACATAAAACATGATATAATGATATTACATCTGTCCCCAGAAAAAAATAGTATTTGATGGAAGTAAAGTTAGCAACTAGCAGGTGGTCTTCAGACAAGGCACTAAATACATCTCCCCAATCATCAGCTAGAGCCACAATAAAATAAGGTCGACAATCACTGAACCCAAGACTCTTGTTGATGATAAGGACCAAAGAAATATCACAAATTCTGGAATATGATTAAAGTTTTACTGTATTTTTATAATTATAATTTAATACAAAATAGAAAAGACATTCACCGTAACTGGTCATTCCGGGAGCAGTTAACTTTTTTAATGGCATATCAAGGGCTAAAGATAATGAGTGACGAGTTGCTTGTTGCTCAGCAGTATCATAACGCGTGCTGGTCAAGATGGGTCCTGAATTGGTACTGTCATCTTTCTTTTGCAAAAAGTTCCACCTCTGCAAGTATTTGGGCAGCCCAGGATAAAATATAGAATAATAATGGCATGCATATAATGAATCTTGGTGATATGGTAGGTCCAAAACAAACCAAACAATTTAAAATATGATACAAGATGGCAGGATCTTAATACATAGTCCATCATTCAAAAATTGCCTTGAGTGAGTTGTTCTACTTTTAGAGCTATGACAAATTGACAACAAACAAAATACACATCCGAAAAAGTGATATTAAA
The DNA here is from genome assembly GCF_000817695.3 of Arachis duranensis. Taxonomy (NCBI): domain Eukaryota; kingdom Viridiplantae; phylum Streptophyta; class Magnoliopsida; order Fabales; family Fabaceae; genus Arachis; species Arachis duranensis. The sequence goes on from NC_029779.3 coordinate 14,423,665, forward strand.
GCCCCTACTAACTTCTGTTTCATTTTCTTTACTGCCTACTGAAAAAAAAAAAATTGACTATCCAGTGATGAACATATTGCTTTACACTGAATTAAACATTCACTTGCATACTGAGAAACTAAATAACAACAGTTGATATAAAGATCACATAATTTGCAAGCTAAGGTTGAAATAGTTACTTGATATATCTGTTTAGCAGTTCTCTTAACAGGAAAGTTGCCTCCTTTTGCAATGGTAGCCCAATGCCCTTCACCAAATCTTTGAACAGCATCTCGTAGCAGATTGTCCTCTTCCTCTGACCATGCTATTTTCCTCTTTTTGGAAGCCATGTTGCTACCATCTAATCCCTTGCTTTCAATATTATCTGTCAATGATACAGCTGGCAGTGTCTGTCTCTTAATAGTAACCGGAAAAATAATCTCTGTTCCTTGCATCAAACTAGAGGATTGTGATCCCTTGTTAGAAGTTTTAGATGAATTGCAAACTGGAGCATGTATAGTCAGTGGAGCCTCAATTGTTGAACTACTAGGTGTTGATTCACTTAGTGAAGCAATCATTACCTAAGGAATGAACAATTCACAGAAACATGCCAGTGAAATGTTAAAGAATAGCACAATTGCTAGTCTTATATTTTGTCCAGTATGAAACAGATTTGCAAAACATTGTAAAATATATTATGGACTTCTTTCAGAAGTAAAATATGGAAATTAAGATAGGGATAAGATTCAATAAAATGTAATTTAATCATGAGAACATGCAATCAAACAAGCACTGTGTAACCAGCTAAGGCAAGAAATCTAGATATAATGTATAATTAGAGAAGGTATAGGGCCAGTGACCTTCACCTTCACACATGCCACAGTCTCTGATGCTACTTCCGGACTTATTGGGGGTAATGCTTCAACCTCATATTCTAGGTCACTATCATCATCCTAGAGTTTCATCACAATCACAATCAGATTCAGATCTTCACAAAACAAGCAAAATTCAAATAAAGTAGCTCCAGTCCACACATCAATGTGACACATACCAGAGGTTCCGCGCCATTTTCGAGATTTTCGAGAAGGGCATGACCGTAGGCTAAATGCCGCCACAGCATCTGATACTCCCTGGCATTAGAGATCCCAGTTGAGGTTCTCTTCACCAATTCATTCCAATCAATTTTTGCGTTCGGACACTGAGCATGAGCCACCTCCTGAAGTAAGGTTAACACCGTCGTTGCATCGTACCTTTGTAACACCACAAAAAGTTCTCAATAAAAAAATCTCAACGAAATGCGAGAAAAGAGTGAAATACAAGAAGAAGATGAAGAACACCTTTGTGCGATTCTAGCAGCGTCTTGTTCCGTGAAAGGCACTAATTTGTTGGGTTTCTTATCTGGAATTGTCATTCCTGGGAACGGGAAGAACCCTAAATGCTAGTATGAGAGAGCAGAGAGATTCTGTGTAATTCAGATTCTGGAGAAGAAGAAGGAAGTGAGACCGTTAGAGAATATAGCACACGCCACCCTCTTTTCTCTCTTGGCGTGCGTGCCTTTGGAATCAAGGAATATAACAGGAATTGCCATTGTATAACTCTAACTAATAATATGGTATTCCTTCTTCAAATTAGTCTTTAAAATTTTTTTAATTAAATTCGTTTTTCAAAAATTTTAAATTAATTGTGTTAGTTTTTATATTATTTTTTTTGTTAATGACGTTAAAATATGTTAATATAACATATTAAATAATACTATAACACATATATAAAAATTTTAATTGATTATTAGTATAATAAATTTATGAAATAGATCAGATCAAAATATAATTGAGGAAAATACTTGAGACATTGAAATTCTATAATTTAAAATTAATTTGATCTAATTTCATAAATTTATTGTGTTAACTTTCAATTAGAACTATGATATAATGTCATTTAACGTGTTACATCAACTAATTTTGACGTCATTAGCAATGGAAGTGGCGAAAAGACTAAAATAACTAACTTAAAATCTTTGAAAGATAAATTTAATTTAAAAAAATTTTAAAAACCAATTTAAAAAATGAATAATTTTTTGGAAACTAATTTAATTATTTATTCCTAATAATAACGGTATGGAAATGAATTGTTAAAAACTTAAAAATATAAAATCCGATTGATTTTTTTTTCCTTGGAGATCTAATGGATTATTAATTACATCTTAAATATAAATTAAGTAAAATCTTAAAAAATTATATATTACAAAATCAACATTATTGAATTGCCATTATATATATTTTTCATTTTTATACAATTAAAATATTAAATACACAGTAATTTTTAATTTGTAATTTTTTTATAATAATGAGGATGGTGATTTCTTTTATATATGGTAACACTACTCGAATCTGTCGGTATCTATTCTGTCCTCTACTTACTTAAAACGGGTAATTACCCATTTCAGTGCAGGACAGGGGCTTAGACAGTGTAAAAGCGAGGTCGGATTCAGATAATACTCGGTATATGTATAATTTTAATATACAATATATGTAAAATAATTAGTAAAATAATTAATAATATTGTATCATATTTAAACTTTTACCTTAATCTATATTATGTATGTGCTTATGTTTATATAAAATTTGAAATTTAACTTTATTTGTTGGATTTTAATAATGATAGGGGCAAATAGGAGCGGGTATCCACGAGAGCGAATTAGAGTTCAATTTTTTACTACCCACAAGTAGAAGTGAGGTGAGTTCTATGCGAGTTATTGTAGAGCGGGACGGAATTGGGTAGGGCAAAAACCTGCCCATTGCCACCACTAATTTTTTTAAGATCTGAAAGTTAAATTTAAGGTAATTCACACTAATAAATCATTTCAGCCTCAAAATTACACTAATATCCTATTTTGATTTTCGTTGCATGCATGTCCTGAATAATTCTATGTAAATCGAAACAATTAAATTCGATTACACTTCCTCAATGTAAATTGAATCAATTGATGTCATTGAAGAAGTATAAATCGAGTTTAATTATTTTGCATAAAATTATTTAGGATATGCATGTAACGAAAATTAAAATAGAACATTGGTGTAATTTTGAGACTGAAATGATTTATTAGTGTGAATTATCCTTAAATTTATGGGTTTAAATATAAGAATGTTATTAACTTATTACTATTTCACCATATCTAAGTCATTTAATCAACCAGATCCAACCAAGCAACTTTAACCTAATTCACCTCCATGGGCCAATACTTCTAACAAACTTTTGACTTAACGCGCGAATATATATATAGCTGTCTTTTTTATGTGGATTTCATTTTATTTTTCGAATTTTCTCAACATTTTTTGTATTCTCTTCCTTCTCTATGTTCTCTTCGTTTTCTGCGTTCAAGATCAATGTTGTTTTATCTAATTTGAAGTTTTGAACAGGTATTTCGTTTTCGAAGACAATGAACGATTCAAGTTCAGACTGTCAATTGAACCAGAGTGAATTGGATTATTGTTTTAAATCGAATCAAGTGGTTGAGGTGTGGTTCGAATTTAGTTAATGAGTTTGTTAGTAGTCAATGATTCTGTAGTTGAATAATTTTGTTTTTGTTTGTAAAAATTGTTGTCCATAGTTGATGGTTTGAATTTGAATGTAATGTAGGAGTTCTGAATCTGAATTATTATTTTGATGATCTGTTTCGTTCCGAGTTTCGGTGCATTTGAAATTATAAATTGGTTTATTTTGGAAATATTTTTTATGTATTTTCAAGTTCAGACTATAAATTGAATCAGGGCAAATCGGATTATTATTTTGAATCGAATCAAGTGGCTGAAGTGTGGTTCGAATTTAGTTAATGTAGTTCGTTAGTAGTTTATGATTCTATAGTTGCATAATTTTATTTTTGTTTGTGAAAATTGATGTTCATGGTTGATGGTTTGAATTTGAATGTAATGTAGGAGTTCTGAATCTGAATTATTCTTTTGATGAATATGTTTCTTCCCAATTTCGGTGCATTTGAAATTATAAATTAGTTTATTTTGGAAATATTTTCGGTGTATTTTCAGTTTCTGTGTGATGTTGATGAGCAGTTTGTGCCAAAAATTGGGATAACTTTTAACACGTTTGAAGAGGTTGAAAAATTCTACAAAGATTATTCTAAACTTGTTGAATTTTTTACAAAAATTCGGAACACAAATAAAAAAATAAAATTAAGAACTAATTAATTACATGTAGCAGAGAGAAAAAATAAAAATCAGATATATATCCAACTCAGAAGACAAATCCCTCAACTAGACTAAATTGTTCTGCAAGAATTTATATACATATATTGAAGGACGTTGTGAATATATGATTTACTTTTTATAGTTGAACCTTTTAGATGGTGGATCAGCTATGCAGTCAAATTTCAGCCATTTTCATGGACATATTATGAATTATCAGTTTAAATATTCAAGAGAATAAGATAGATTTTTTAGTATTTATGTAAAGGCATTTCGGTATTTTATAATCGTTTCGATGTAATTTATGTAATTTTTATTATGGAAATGAGGTCTACTTTTTATATTTTCTTATTTTGTTCCATTTTACCATGTTACTATTTGTTTTAAAATTAGTTTTTTCAATTTTTTAAGAGATTTATTTGTTTTAAATATAAAGTACACAGATAATTCAATAGTTAAGCAATGTAGAAATTCAACCTACACAATTTTTATATCTCCTGATGAAAATCTATAGAAAAAATTATAAGCATTCTCGGTGTTTATTTGAATAGTTTTTGGTGTATTTGGTGTAGCAATTTGGTGTATTACATAAATTATTCTTCTTTTTCTGTATTTTTTTGAACTTTGATTCATTCAAATTAACAGGATTTTAATACAGTATAGACATGTTCTTAGAAGTTTAAATTTGCAAATAAATTTTATGAAATGTTTGGATTGAATATTTACAAAGATACAAAGAATGTATTTATTTTAACTATATATTGCACAGACAATTCAGTAAACAACTAATATAAAAATTCTTAACAATTTACAATATTCAAACTATCTACTATTAATATTTCCTGATGAAAATTTAGGGCAAAAAACATATATAAGCCAAGGGTAGCCAGAATTTACGTGAATCCGCCAAGTTGAAAATTGCTTCAACAATTAACCAAAGTACTTCTCTATACAATTCGAATCAGCTTAGTTCAAATTGCACTTGTATATAATTCGAACTGAATCAGCTCAAATTACTTGGCAACATATGCACTAATTCGAATCAAGTTGGTTCGAACATAAAACATACATAATTCGAACTAGATGAGTTCGAATTGTATATGTAGAAGCTAACCAAAGTAATTCAAACCAAGTAGGTTCGAATTACTAATTAATAATTTGAACCAGGCTGGTTCGAATTAGTTAAGACCAGACCTGTATATATATATGGTGTGAACGTGAGTTGCTCTCATTAGAGGGGTAAGATGGCTAGTGAGGAGAGTTTCGTAGTGTTGGTTCATCACAGAGGATCCATTAAGAGAAAAACTCGTTCCAGTGTGAAGTTCACTGATAAGGATCCTCTGTGTATGATTGTTAGGCCTACGACGAGGTATGAGGACCTTGTTAGCTTTGTACTGCTGAAACTTGGTCTCGAAGGTGTGAAATGGGTTAAGAAATTTTTCTATCACATTCCAATCATGGTGCTCCAGGAAACCGTTAAGTATGATTGTTTCACGATCAGGAGTGATGAGGACATGCAGGTCATGTTTCATTGTCGCCGGTAGTTTCCAAAGGTGAGGACACCAGAACTGTTGGCAAAGTTAGTTGACGTGGTATCCAGCTCGGGGGGTTCGAACCGAAATACCACCACTTTAGCCACGGTAGCCGGATCTAGCTCCAGACCTACCGTTGCTTCTTCCTCCGTCCCTGCGTACGAGCCACCCGTCCAACCTGTTGCCTCCCCTTCGTTCGCTGTTGATCTCAACCGCAGTGTAGGTGACGAGGCCGGAACAGGGGAATTTCCACGAACCTCTTTACAGTGTGCTGCACCGGCTAGGGTTGGAGATGGATTTTTGGATGATCTAGAGGATGATGATGTCGAGCCGGATATGATTGCTGATGACAGTGGCGATGATTTCGGAGCAAGTGAGCCTGCTGGGGCGGGCGGTGGTTTTAGCTCTGGCACACAGCAGTACCCTCCACATTTTTCTTCTTTAGACTTGGATGCCATGAGGCAGGAGCGGTTTCCTGGGCAGCCGGCTGGATTTGGCGCTAGAGATGGTGAAGGGTCTGCAGGTATGACAGAGTTTCAGGTTGGTCAACAATTTCAGGATAAAGGTGAGGCCCTGTTAAGTGTGAAGACTTACAGCATCCGTCGAGGGGTACAGTACAAGGTCGTGGAGTTTGACTATCGCCGGTATGTGGGCAAGTGTTCTGAGTTCAGGAATGGGTGCACATGGTTGATTCGCCTGAGTCTCCGATAGTGCAAGGGCCTTTGGGAAGTCAAACGCTACAACAGACTGCATACGTGTCTCGCCACCTCCATCTCCAGCGACCACAGGAGTTTGGATTACCATGTGATATCGGCATTCATTATGCCAATGGTTAGGGTTGATGCATCCGTCAGCATCAAGGTGCTCCTAAATGCCACCGCCGCACACTTTGGGTTTAGGCCTACGTACAGGAGGGTCTGGTTGGCCAAGCAGAAGGCTGTTGCCCTCATCTATAGTGACTGGGATGATTCATACAACGAGCTCCCAAGGTGGGTGTTAGGAGTCCAGTTGATGATGCCTGGTACTGTTGCAGTCCTTAGGACAAGTCCTGTTCGTATCGGTGCACAGCTAGACGAGTCTCAAGCTTATTTTCACAGACTATTCTAGACGTTTCCACCATGTATCGAGGCATTCTGTCATTGCAAGCCCCTAGTTAGTATTGACGGCACCCATTTCTATGGCAAGTATGGGGGAACGTTGCTTGTCGCGATTGCACAGGACGGGAACTCCAACATACTCCATGTGGCATTCGCATTAGTCGAGGGTGAGAATGCTGAGTCGTGGGCATTATTTCTCTCCCACCTGCGTGAGCATGTGACACCGCAGCCGGGACTGCTGGTTATATTGGACAGGCATAACGGCATCAAGGCCGCGCTTGAGGCTCCTGACGGAGGATGGTTACCTCCGTCGCATACCAGGCATTCTGCCTTCAACATGTAGCGGCAAATTTCGCCCTAACCTTCAAAGGCAAAGACGCAAGGAGGCTACTTGTGAATGCGGCGTATGCTAAGACCGAGGTCGAGTTCCATTACTGGTTTGATATTCTGAGGTCTGAAGACTCGGTGATGTGTGACTGGGCGAACCGGATTGAGTATTCATTGTGGACACAGCATTGTGATGAGGGGTGTAGATTTGGACACATGACGACGAATATTTCTAAGTGTGTGAACTCAATCCTCAAGGGTGTCAGAAACCTTCCTGTGTGCTCGCTAGTGAAGGCAACATACGGAAGGTTGGCCGAATTATTTGTTCGCAAAGGAAGAGAGGTTGAGGCGCAGCAGGGAACCAGACACCAATTTAGTCAGCACTTGGTGAAGTGTATAGAGGCCAACTTGAAGACGGATAGGTGCTTCACGGTGGCTTTGTATGACAGGGATAACTCTGAGTTTACCGTCGCAGAGACAACTCCTACTGGTTCTTTCTCACTGGGTAGCTATAGAGTCTCGCTTGCATCTCAGACATGTGACTGCGGATACTTCCAGGCACTTCATTTCCCGTGTCCCCATGCACTGGCATGCTGTGCCTACTCACGCCTTACATGGGAGCCTTACGTCCACCAGGTGTATCGTCTTAGTTCGGTCTTCAGTATGTATCGGATGAGTTTTACACCTCCTATTCCAGAGGGTTTCTGGCCACCATATGACGGGCCGACTGTCATTCCAGACCCTAATAAGAGGCGTGCGAGAGAGGGTCATCCGAGGTCCACTCGGATACGGACCAATATGGACAAGACAGACCCGAACCGGCCAAAGAGATGTGGGCTTTGTCGGCAGCCCGGCCACACATGTCGGAGTTGCCCACAGCTCCGAAGAGCAGAGCACACACGGGGACATGATTAGGTGTATTGCTAGCTTTGGTACTTTTGTTATTTCAATTTCGTGTTTAGATTCCAGTATTATCGGTTTTCTTACTTGTAGTTGGTAAGTGATAAAATTTGTTAATGTTAGTGCGATGTACTGTGAATGGGATCATAATTGATGAATATGTTTTGTTTTCAGAGTTTTAAACGAAATGTATGTTGAATGCACACCGGAATAACAAACTCTATGAGTTAAATTAAGACATGACGTAGAAACTATGCTAGTAACAGAAATTAGTGTTTGGAACGAATTGTGAGTAATTCGAACCAACCTGGTTCGAATTACTATTTGATGCAAATTGAGAGTAATTCAAACCAAGTCGGTTTGAATTACTTGGGGAGTGGTTCACGTGTGTAATTCGAACCAAGCTAGTTCGAATTATGCGAGTTGTAGTTCGAACCAAGTTGGTTCGGTTTATATGTTAACGTAGTTCGAACCAAACTAGTTCGAATTACATAGTAATGTGCTTTGGCTTATTCGTAAAGCAATTTTCAGTTTGACTGATTCAGGTAATTTACCTGCTCCCTTGGCTTATTTCAGTTTTTTGCCCGAAAATTTACAGTAAGGATTTAATAATACAGCAGATGGATTGGAGAGCCTAATGACTTCAGATTCTTGAATGACTTTATCTCTCGGTTGATTTATTTCCTCAAAGAGAATGAGTGAAGTATAATCGACTCTGAAGTGTTCAACTACAGTTTAAAGAAAATTATTTATTATACTCTGTTAATTTAGTAATAGAGAGTTATCTATTTTTAACGATAATTACCTGTTTCCAATTCTTTCATGCATATTTTTTCTTTTTGATCTTTTTCAAGATCAATTATTTCCAGCCATTTCATCACATATATTGCACAATCCCAACTAAAGACAAAAATGAAATATCACATTAAACTAGGACAGTAACAGAAAATACAGTCTATTAGGTTAATAGGTAACAACAACATCAAGTGCACCTCAATTCACATGAAATATACTGAAATACAAACCAAATGCACCACCATTATTTCTTGATTGTATCACACAACGTCAGTTCAAAAAGACAAGCAACTTAATCAAACATGCACAAAATGACACCAGAAGTACTACAACAAAATTCTATGGGCTAGTTACAATAAATCCATGAACAAAATCTCTAAAAAATGGACAAAAACACATGCAAATTACTCAAACATGTACAAAATAACATCAAAGGCACTACAACAACATTTTGTTGTCTAGTTATAACAAAAAGAGGACAACAACACCAAGTGCACCTCAATTTAAACAAAATACACCGAAAATACAAATCAAATACACCGCCATTATTTCTTGATTGCATCACAAAATATCAGCTCATAAAGAATGCAACTCAATCAAACATGCATAAAACAACATCAAAAGCACTACAACAAATTTCTATGGGATAGTTACAACAAATTCATTAACAAAATTCCTCCAAAATAGAAAAAAAACATGCAAATCACTCAAATATGCACAAAATAACATCAGAAGTACTACAACAACATTCTGTTGCCTAGTTACAACAAAAAGAGGACAACAACACCAAGTACCCTTCAATTTAGACAAAATACACTGATACAAACCAAATACACCGCTAGTATTTCTTGATTGCATCACACAATGTCAGTTCAAAAAGACATGCAACTTAATCAAACATGCACAAAACGACACCAAAAGCACTAAAACAAATTTCGATGGGCTAGTTACAACAAATTCATAAATAAAATTTCTCAAAAATGAAAAAAAACATGCAAATCACTCAAACATGCACAAAATAACATCAGAAGCACTACAATAACATTCTGTTGCCTAGTTACAAGAAAAACAGGACAACAACACCAAGTGCACATCAATTCAGACAAAATACACCGAAAGTTGTTACTGATTACTACACACGAACTCAGTTCAAAACATGCAAACACTCAAACATGCATAAAAACACATTCAAATCCCTTAAACACGTGCAGATATAGGTTAAACTATACCAAAAATACTACGTAATATTTTTACACCGACCTAACAATGTTATCACCAAATGAACAGTATAATGAGAACAATAATATCTATTTTAATGAAAAAACACAAAATGAATACACTAAATAAACAGAAATATGATTATCTAGTATTTTGGATAAAAAAATGTGAAAGAGAAAAGTGAAAAAATTGGACGATTAATAAACAGTACCTTCAATACTATTTCGTCTTCTGTTTCTGTGTTTTTTTTTTTGTGAAGATTTGGAACATAGCTTTGAGATTTCCTTGAGTTGTCACAAAGATTTTGAGCGTCGTTTGAAATTTGATCATTTCAATTTTGATCGAGGGAGAAGAAACGTTTTTCATATTAACGTTCGCGCTAGTGAATAGTTGCGAGAACGCGTGTGTTGACTAGATCAAATCAAAATCAGATTTCTAATTCCTTTCATGAATCTTTTATGTAAATAGAATTAATTATAAATCTTTTCCTTTTTTTGGTTTAGCTTAATCTTGGGGATTTTATTATTAGAAATCTTTCCTTTATTTTAGACTAGTATTTTTTTCTTCTTTTCTATTTTATAGTTATTTCTATTTCTGTAATTCCTCTATAAAGAGGCTGACTCCCTGTATATTTGATAATACAATATATTCAAACACTTCAACTTGGTATCAGAGCAGGATCTCTGCACTGTGCCTCTGATTTATAGCTATGGCTGATAGTTCTTCAGTCATAAATCCTGAATAGAAGGAGAACACCACTTCTACTCTATCAGATTTAAAATCTGAGCAACGGATACTAGTTAGTGGTGACTCCCATTCAATTCAGATCACCATATTTCGACTCAATGGGTCAAACTACCTTAGGTGGTCTCAATCAGTTCAGATGTATATCCGTGGAAGAGAGAAAATTGGATATCTCACCAGTGAGCGAAGCCAGCCTAACATCACTGACCCACAATATAATGTGTAGGATACCGAAAATTCCATAGTAATGAGATAGCTGGTGAACTCAATGGAGGAGGATATCAGTAGTAACTACATGTGCTATACCACTGCCAAAGAACTGTGGGATAGTGTCAAGGAGATGTACTCTGATCTTGGGAATAAATCCCAGATTTATGAACTTACTCTAAAAGCTAGAGAATTCAACAAGGGAGTGACAATGTCACCAAATATTTTCACACATTGAAGTAGGTGTGGCAGAATCTTGACCACTTCAATAACTACAAGTGGAATTCAGCCGCTGATGCCAAACACCACCAACAAATAGTGGAAGAAGGGAGGATATTCTAGTTTCTTGCAGGTCTCAATATGAAGCTAGATGAAGTTCGTGGCAAAATTATTGGAAGAGCAATCCTACCCTCAATTGGAGAAGTATTTGCTGAAGTTAGAAGAGAGAAAACTCGTAGAGCTGTGATGATGGAAAAAGGCAAGACTGAATAGACTTCTTTGGAGTCTAGTGCACTCTTAGTAGCACCTGCTGCACTTAAAAGTTCATCAAATCAGAAGCACCCTTCCAATTTTTGGTATGACTACTGCAATAAACCTCATCACACCTGAGAAACCTGCTAGAAGATTTATGGAAAACTGGGAATCTTAAAGGCAGCAAACCTGGTCCCAAAATATGCTCCACCCCAACTGCTCATGAGGCTGAAAAATTATCATTGATTAAGGAACAGGTTGAGCAGCTCATAAGGCTTTTAAATTTCAGTTCTGTGTTTAGTACTCCTAGTGGTTCTTTGGCTCAAACAGGTAATTTTAGTATTCCTATGTCCCTTAATTGCATCTCAAACTTGAATGCACCATGGATTGTCGATTCAGGTGCATCTGACCATATGACCAGCCTCTCCCCTTTATTTAAAACTTATTCTCCTTGCTTTGAAAATGAGAAAATTAGAGTTGCTGATGGTAGTTTTTCATCTATTGTTGAAAAAGGTACAATTAAACTGTCCAAAAACATTGACCTAAGAAATGTCCTACATGTACCAAAGCTTTCTTGTAATCTTCTCTCTATTAGTAAAATCTACAAGGATTCTAATTATGTTGTGACATTCTTGGACACTCATGGTATTTTTCAGGACCGGACCTCGGGGAAGATGATTGGCAATGCTAAGATGATGGATGGACTTTATCATTTTGAGGATATTTTGGAGGATAAAATAGCTCAAGGATTTAGTGGTATAAGTTATATACCTATAAAGGACCAAATAATGCTCTGGCACAATAGACTAGGACACCCTAGTTTTCCATATCTCAAACATTTGTTTCCAAGTTTGTTTAAGAATATTGATTCTTCCTTACTTAAATGTGAAAGCTGTATTCGTTCAAAGAGTCATAGAGCTCCTTATTACTCTCAACTTTATCATGCATCTAAAATTTTTCACTTGATTCATAGTGATGTATGGGGTCCATCAAAAATAACAATTCAATTTGAAAAAAAAAATAGTTTGTAACTTTTATCGATGACCACACACGACTATGTTGGATCTATCTCATGCATGAAAAATCTGAGGTTTCAAAAATTTTTCAGTATTTTTCAACAATAGTAGAAACACAATTTGACACAAAAATTCTAATATTAAGAAGTGATAATGATATTGACTACTTTAATAAAAATCTTGGAGAATTTCTTCAAAAAAAAGGTATTCAACATTAATCTATATGCCCTAATACACCCCCAACAAAATAGCATTGCTGAAAGAAAGAATAAACATCTTCCTAAGTAGCATGTGCCATAATATTTGAGGGTAATGTTCCAAAGTATTTATGGGGAGATGTTTTCCTAACAGCAGCCTATCTCATAAATCGAATGCCCACACGTGTGTTAAATTATTGCACACCGTTGGATACTTTATAAAAAAAATTTCCAGCATGTAGGTTGCATTCTGACTTACCTTTAAAAGTATTTGGTTGCACTGTATTTTTATATACACCTTCGTATCGAAGTAAACTTGATCCAAGGGCAGAAAAATGCATTTTTATTAGCTATTCCCCAAGTTAAAAGGGTTATAAATGTTTCAGTCCATACACCAAGAAATTTCACGTAAGCATGGATGTTACTTTTTTGGAACATGAAACCTTTTTTCAGAAAAATTCTCTTCAGGGGGAGTTTAAGGAAAGAAAATTTTTTGCATGAAACTTTACCCACTCCTATCTTACATATTGAGGATACAACTTTCACTAATCAAGTAAATTCTGAAACAATTGCAAAACAAAATGTGGAAACCAATTCTGAAATTGTGCCAGAATTAGTTGGAATCCAAACAGGAAAAGAAATACCACAATCAGAAAAGGAGCTTCGGTGTTATGTTCAGAAATTCCAAGAAGACAAGAGACCAGCCCAATCTGAAAAACCTGGAAGACGGTCCAACTGTAGTACTTCAGGAACTTTCAAGTAAATATGAATTTGTCACTTCTAATAATAACTTGCCAATAGCCCTTAGGAAAGAAACCAGAACCTGCACCAAAAAGGTACTCAAAACCAGCACCAACCATCCTATTTCCAATTATGTCTCTTACCAAAATCTCTCTCAAAAACATTGAGCTTTTACTTCTAAAATTACAAATCTGTTTGAACTTAGGAACATAGAGGAAGCACTAGATGATTTCAAGTGGAAATTAGCAGTGATGGAAGAGTGGCATGCGCTCAAGAAGAATGAAACTTGGGAGATTGTAGATCTGCCACAGAATACAAAATTAGTTGGCTGTAGGTGGGTTTTTACCATCAAGTGCAATGCTGATGGAAGCATAGAGAGGTATAAGGCTATGTTAGTAGCTAGGGGATATACACAAACCTATGGAGTAGACTATCGAGAGACTTTTGCTCCAGTTGCCAAACTCAGCTCTGTGCGAATTCTCTTATCTCTTGCTGCGAATTACAATTGGCCTTTACATCAATTGGATATAAAGAATGCTTTCTTGAATGGGGAGCTAGAGGAAGAGGTGTTCATGAAACTTCCACCTGGATTTGAGGCTGAACTAGGGAGGAATAAAGTGTGCAAACTAAAGAAATCTCTCTATGGATTGAAACAATCCCCAAGAGCTTGGTTTGAACGACTTGGAATGGTGGTGAAGGGACTTGGTTATACTCAAAGCCAAGTTGACCATACACTTTTCTATAAACATTCAGTAGTTAATAAAATTGCCATCTTAATTGTATATGTGGATGACATTATTCTGACAGGTGATGATTTTTTGGAGCTAAAAGACTTGAAGAAGAAGCTTGCTGCAACATTTGAAATCAAATAACTTGGCTCATTAAAATACTTTCTTGAAATTGAATTTGCAAGGTCTAAGGAAGGCATTTTTATGAACCAACAAAAGTACCTCCTAGATCTTTTAAAAGAGACGGGATTACTTGGTTATAAAGCTGCTGAAACACCTACAGAGCCTAATTTAAAATTGAAGCCAGCTGGCCAGAAAATATAATGGACAAAGGGAAATATCAGTGGTTGGTAGGGAGGCTAATCTATTTATCCCAGACACGCCCGTATATAGCCTTTGTTGTGACCATGGTAAGCCAGTTTATGCATTCACCTGGTCAAGAACACATGGATGCTGTCTTTATAATAATCCTAAGGTACTTGAAGGGGTCGCCTGGGAAAGGGTTACTCTACAAAAAGCATGGACATCTTCAAATAGAAGCTTATACAGATGCGGATTGGGTTGGAAATATCATGGATAGAAGGTCAACATCTGGGTATTATATTTTTATTGGCAGAAACCTGGTTAGTTGGAGGAGTAAAAAATAGAGTGTTGTGACACGAAGTAGTGCAGAAGGTGAGTTTAGAGCAGTGGCTTGTGAAGCACTATGGGTAGAGAAAATCCTACAAGAACTAAAAGTTTCCATTTCTCCACCAATGAGGTTGTATTGTGACAACAAATCTGCAATTTCTATTTCTCATAATTCAGTGTTGCATAATAGAACTAAACATGTTGAAATTGACAAGCATTTTATCAGGAAAAAGATTGAGAGAGGACAGATTTACATCTTATATGTTCCAACCACAGAACAATTAGCAGATGTTCTAACTAAAGGATTACCCAAGAAGACTTTTGATAGAATAATAAGCAAGCTGTCAATGAATGATATCTCCAAGCCAGCTTGAGGAGAAGTTTTGACTAGATCAAATCAAAATCAAATTCTTAATTCTTTTCATGAATCTTTTATGTAAATAGAATTAATTATAAATCTTTTTCTTTTTTGGTTTAGCTTAATTTTAAGGATATGATTAGAAATTTTTCTTTATTTTAGGCTAGTATTTTTTCCTTCTATCCTATTTTATAGTTATTTCTATTTCTGTAATTCCTCTATAAAGAGGCTTATTCCCTGTATTGCGTGTTTACGCGCTCCCTAATCTGAAGTTGATTTTTTGTTGAATTTGGACCAATTTAATTAGATTTGATTACCACAAAAACTTGTATTTAGAGCATAACTGTTTCATAAATCTGTTTGCTTAGCATTGCAGGAAAACTTTATGAATTTCGAGGTTCCAAAAATGAATCAAGAACGCATTTCGTTTATGGCATACTTCTACCATGATAATAATCTTGCTCGACATAATCTTACGAATACAAAATTTATGCGTATCAAATTTTCCTCCTTTGTGTGTGATGGATGTTGGTGGTGGTCTGGTGGAACATGCATTGTAGCTTGGCAATGGAAATAAAACAAAATAATCAGATAGAAATTTTCTGGTTAAAGTAACTAAAATTTATGTTCTAATGTTTTCAGTTTCTGATATTCTAACGTTTGTCTTTTTTTTTTAACAATCATTTATTCTCTCTTAACTTTTTTCTATCACTTTCTCTTATTAAATAACAAAGGAAAAATTAAAATATATTTACCATCAAACAAGACTTCTAGATATTACAAGATTTTGCTGTAGATGATTAGGTGATCTTCCACAAATTCCTAAGGTTGACTTCGACCTTAAAAAGTTAGAGCTCAGCATACTATAGAACAGCAACAATAAAAAGAAAGAAAACCTATTCTTTGCACAAGCTAAATCAGTCAACAACTGAACCAACTGTCACTAGTTCTGCAAATTTTCTTGCTTCTCATCCATCTTTTGATCCTGAGATCTTCCATTAATTGAAATTTTGCTCTTTTCTTTATCTAACTCATGGCTCCCCTTGTTTCCATCATCTTCAGACTTGACTTGATTTTTTGGCACTGCTTTATCTTCTGCTACTTCCTCCTTTCTTGTACTTCCCACAAGAGAAGTAACCCTCTCTCTAACGGGAATATTCATGCTCTTGTCTTGAGTTGATTTCTCATCATTTTGAACCATCTCTTTTGGTGCCGGGCTAGGCTTTGAATTTCGCAATTCATCTGTAGTATTAACTTCTTGCTTTATTGGAACTTTGTTAACCACAAGGGTAGGGGTAACGGGTTTGTCCTTCTCAGGCAATACAGGTACCGTAGAAGAGGCGGCTTTAACGGTACTAGAGCATGATAACGGAGATGTGATGGGAGCAGTTGACTGGGAGGGTGCAGGTGCAGACTGAGATGGAATGCGTACAGACTGAGGGGGAACATGTGCAACACTTGAACTAGTGCGAGCTTGTACCTCCGATTCTGAAGACATACCAGCAGAAGTGGATGGTTTTGCCAATGAAATACTTGTTCCAGGCACAGCATTTCTTACTTGTGCAACCGCAGTAGCTTTTAATGCAGGATTTGGAGTTGGATTACCTCTGAGCATTGATTGCTGATGTGGTGGTAAACTACTTTGTATTGTTGTTGCTGTAGTGGTATGTTGCACTTGGGTTTTACTTGTTAAGGATGTCTTAGCTGCAATCATAAAAAAACAGAAGTTATTCAAGTAACACATTACTAAAAAGAATTACGCTAATTTTGCAGCAGTTGCTTACAACCAAAGAACACAGGAGCACAACAACTTGAGCTATTTAGCTATTCTGCTCATGCCAAAGTTAAACCTATATGATAGCAATGCCAATTTTCTCATTCAAAGTAGACCGCATTTGCAATTTCATATTAGATAGATTCCATAGATATACTAGCTGACAAGAGTTTAAACAATCTAAAAACATACATAATTTAGAGGAAAAGAAACGATAAATCAATACATTCATTTAGTAACAGTTTTTAGGAGAAAAAATCAGCATTGGTAAATCATATGGGCATCATGCCACAAGCAGTCGAAAGAAGCACAAGCCCAAACCACACTGCAAAACAAGGTACTACACCTTTCCACTATCATGATTGCTTTTGGAGGAAAGCTCGATGACAAACATCCATTTCTCAGAAACGGCACTAAATAAATCCACAATCATTGGCATCATTGAGAATCATGAAACTGATGCTCATTAGGACTTAAAGACAAGGGGTGCAAAGACAAAAAGGATAAAAATTAAGAAACAAATAATAGAAAGTTATTCAGCATGATTACCAATTACCATTTTCCTATATTTGAAAGTTAAGCCTTAAAGAGAATCACCTTGATCAGCAGTTCCAGGAGCAGTTAACTTCTTGAATGGCATATCAAGGGCTAAAGATAATGAATGACGAGTTGCCAGTTGTTCGGCAGTAGTATAAGTTGTGCTGGTCACGATGGTTCCCGAATTGGCAGTTCCATCTTTCTTTCTTAAAATGCTCCACCTCTGCAACATTCAGGGAACGAATGACAATACGTAGCACAAGTGGACAACAATTAGTCAATACAGGCGTTGCGATCACATTAAATATTCACAAAGACAATCGGCACAGGAAAATCTATTCAATATAATATTTTTTTCTGGATCTAAAACAAAGATTCATTACACTTATTATACTTGTCCAACTATAAATAATTGTATATGTAACTCCGTTGCCGGGATTTGAACCCGGGAAAACTGGGTTATACCCAGACATCCTGACCTGACTAGATGACAACGGATTAAACATTCAGTGCCATCAGTCATTGTATTCCAATCAAACACATCATCCACAACAAGACAAGCACTAAATGTGTGCAACAATTCACGTTCTCTTTCGTATAAGCAATCCTCCATTTATACATAAAACATTATTAGTTTCAACATGCACAACACTACTTGCTGCAGAAATAATCTAAAGAACCCACTCCCAATAATAGAGCTGGGCAATATATATTTGCTGCTAAATCAGGAAATCATACTTTAGTAAAATGTAAAACATTTTTTGAATCAAAACCAAGTGGTCAATTTGTCAATAGCCAAGGAATAAGATCAGCTTGCAAAATTTAACTTAAATAATTCCTAAAGCAAGTTTCTAGCTTATTAAGCAATGCTATGACATATGAAAAAAAGAATTTT
This sequence comes from Arachis duranensis, assembly GCF_000817695.3. Classification (NCBI taxonomy): domain Eukaryota; kingdom Viridiplantae; phylum Streptophyta; class Magnoliopsida; order Fabales; family Fabaceae; genus Arachis; species Arachis duranensis. Next base: position 14,442,007 of record NC_029779.3, read on the forward strand.
TGATAATGTTCATAATTAGAGTATTGAATGCTTAGAAGTAGCAACCTACAAGAGAGTAGCTCTTAATTAACTAACAAGGAACATGCACAGGACTTAAACTTCGGGGATCACAGAATAATTTTAACTTCAAGTTTTGAATTTCGAGAAACTGGCTGGCTATGCCATCCAAATATAATAAAGAGCATACAAACAGTTATTCCTGGTGATATGTGAGGTCAAAGACAAATTATTGAGTGAACGACGAAGAATTCCGGGATCAAAAAGGGATTAAAATCTAAATTCCACCATTTGCGAAATTTGCTAAGCAGGCTGTTCCATGACAAGCAAGCAACAATACCATTACCCAAAGTAGAAAACAAAACAATAACAAAAGAGGGGGAAAATGGTTCTGAAAAGTTGGAGAACATGGATTTGGATGACATAACCCCTGGTGACTTCTTTTTTCTTTCTTTTACCGCTATCTTTACCACCCTGATGGACAAATTGACAATTTGCAACGCTATTGACTACAGAGGCTAATGCTGAACAAGTTGCCATTCATGGATCAATGATATAGTCCCATGCATAATCATAAGAAAATAATCTCTCCCCCACTAATAAATTTCCTTTTCTTATCAAAAAAATAAAAACTAAAAAAAACGATAGGAGTTGATAAAGGTCCCATAAATCATAAATATCGAGGGTTGAAAAACCACCTGAGCCAATTGAGTAGGACTTCTCTTAATAGGAAAGTTATCTCCTTTGGCCATGTTAGCCCAATTTCCTTCACCAAATCTCTGAACAGCTGCTCGTAACTGGATGTCCTCTTCCTCTGACCATGCTTTTCTCTTCCTTTTGGAAGCCATGTTGCCACCACCTAATCCCTTGGTCTCAACACCATCTGTTGATGGTGCAGTTGGCAGTGTTTGTCTCTGAACAGTAACCGGAAAAATAACATTTGTCCCTTGCATCAATTTAGATGATTGTGAACTTCCACTAGGAGTTCCAGATCCACGGCAAACCGGAACAGTTATAGTCAATGGAGCCTCAATCGTTGAGCTACTAGGGGTTGATTCACTCAGCGTACGAGATGCAATCATTACCTAATGGTAAACAATTCATGGAAACACACAGGTTATATTTAAAGAAATAGTAAATGGAACTTCTATAAGACTCGAGGTAAAATATAAGACAAAATTTGGATGGATATTAGTTGTTTGTTTCATTTAAAGATAAATCAAATTGTATTTCTGTACCAATGAGTATCCATGAGTTCCAAACATGTAACAATACCAAGTTCCTAGTACAGGTACATCATTCATCTAGGTGTACCATGTGCTGGAGCAAAATCATAGGACACTTTGATGGATAGAATGTAACAACTGGGGGTGGTAAAGGGCCAGCATATTCACCTTCATACATGCTGCAGCCTCTGACACAGCTTCAGCACTTACTGGAGGCGATACTTCCAGCTCGCACTCTAGGTCACTATCATCATCCTGTAAGTAACAGAGGTAGTCAACTAACCCATTACTAATAACAACATATCAATGAGAAACTGACAGTACAATCAAAGATATGTCAGTGATGGCAACAAGATATATGGCCCTGAAGGCCTGAACTAGCATGATGTGCACAAGCATTGACAAGTTTTATTTCCTGCAAGTGGTAACTATAGATTCATATCCCTGAGAAATTCAACTATAACCACTGCCATAGTTACAGCTTGATCACTGTTAGTGAATGTACTTTATTATTTCATCTTATGACCCCAAGAAATTTTTTTCTTTTTATAATTAAATAATATAACTAAAATCACAAACCAGAGGTTGAGCACCATCTTCAAGATTTTCAGCAAGGGCATGACGGTAGGCTAAGTGGCGCCACACCATCTGATACTCTCTGGCGGTGGAAATGCCAGTTGATGTATTCTTCACCAACTCATTCCAATCGATCTTCGCGTGAGGATAGTGCGCAAGTTCCTGAAGCAAAGTTAACACCGTCGTTGCATCATACCTGCTAGATAAAAACAGATTAAGAAAATCCCCAATCATGCTCAAACTTTACCGCAAAAATCACTAAAATAACAACATAAAATAAAATAATCAAAATAAAGAAATAAATAATAATACCTTTCTAGGAGCTTTGCTGAGTCTTGTTCCGTAAAAGGTACCTTCCTGGACTTCTCCGGCATTGAAATGTGCGGGAAGAAGATGAACCCTAAAACCCTATTACTGTGAAACAGAAACAGAAAAAAGAAGAAGAAAAAAGTGGTGTGGTGAGGGAAGAACCGCAGAGAGAGGTTGCAGAAGGAAGCGAAGGGAGGGAGAGTGTGTCAGAGTGAGACCGTTGAGAAGGTGGAGCTCACGCGCCCCTATTGTTCGGGTTTATATATAAATTGCGAACAGCGGAATTCAGAGTGTGCCAGCTGGCACTTTTTGGTAGCAAGCTATGAAGCATGCGATTGCGATTGCACTGCTTGGGGAACGGGGATAAATTAAACAGAAACCATGATTATTGTTGATTACCATTATACCCCTTTTCAGCCTGAGCATTATAAAAAGGAGTAACTATTTTTCGTGTTGTCGTCCTAAGCGATCATTTAAAAGAATGAACAGAAATATTTTATACTGTTTATGAAAATTACTTGAGGTGAAGTTGATAATTGGATGTAGTTAATTTGACTAAATTTTTATTAAACTATTTTTATTTATTAACTTTACATGTATCTAAATTTTCATTTAAATTTAAACTCTTTAAATTTAAATTATGCTATAAAATTATTTTGTATTATAAACTAATCATTTAAGAGCTTAAATGAATTTTTAAAATATTTATGAAATAATTGACCGCAATAATAATAGTTAGTGTATTAGACGATGGTATAATTGTTTTTTTTTTCAACAATATTAGTGATGTATTAAAAATTTTCTATATATGTTCACTTATTCATAGATTTCATCACTCATAGTTGACTGAAAATAAATAAATAAATAAATAATTGATATGAATGGAGTTAAGTAATCACAATTATAAAAAGAAAAAAAAAAACAGATTCAAACCGGAAAACAACCAAGAGAGAGAAATAAGAATTAAACACACCATTTCGAACTTAAATTAAAACTAATTTATTGCTTTATTTATGTAATATAAACGTATATTTATTCAAAATGGAAGAAAATATAATATATATTTTTACTTTTACATATATTTTATCAATCATATTATATGTATATTAAAAATTAAAAATTAATTACTAAATCAATCATCTAGATAAAATATATATTAAAATATAAAATATATATTAAAAATAAATTAAATAACACATATATTTATACATAAATATATTATGACTATTTTGGTAATTGAATTTTTTTTGTACAAATAATATTTTTTTTACATTTTATTCGTACAAATAATTAATCAGTAATGTTACATAACTAGTAAATATTATCATTTTGAGCAAGTATTTAGTTCGCATTTGCACATAAAATATATAATTTATACTTGTAATTTATATTTATGTTTATCAGAGTTTGTACACATGAGTTAACACAATTTACACTTATATTCTCTATAGTTTTACACATATTTTTTTGTGACTATAATTTTACACATATAAATTAATAAAATATATTTATTAAAAATAATTTAGTATTTATACTAATCAAATAATAATTAAAATCACTAAAGATTATTAACCCCAAAAATTTCTTATAATTAATTTTAACGTCATAACTAATTTTCATATTCAAACTCTTCCTTAAGCGTAATTAGTTATCACCAATCCATGAATCATGAAGCAAGTACACAAAAACAAATTCATATTGAGTAAGTTGTGTTTTTGTGATCTTAATATAAATTAATAAGAGCAATTTGTAGAAGAAAACAAAATTAATTAGATTTTTTTTCTATATTATCTTCTAATTTCGACAGATTAAGGATCAATTTGTCGTAAATCGGAGTTTCATTTAAGAATTTGCTGCATATATAAGATAGGATTTGAATTACCGATATTTAATTAAGTGGACTAGTAAACTAACTATATGAGTACAAGACCAACTCAATTTGGTTAAATAAATTAGATTTTGATTATGCTATCTGTCTCTTTTATTTTATTTTATTTTTTCTATGTTATTATGTCTTGAAAAATTCAGTAGGTTTTTTTTTTTTGGTCAAATAGATTAGACAGCCCTTAATCCTAAGCATTACTCATGTATTACACACCCACACAACACACTCACACACACTACATGAATTCATTTAAGGGTTCATATTTCCTCTCCTAAGATTTGAACCCGGGTGCAGCTACTTGTAAGACAGCAGATCCTGCCACTAGCCCAAGCCTCGGCTGCCGGTAGGTTAAATTATCGAATCACATGATGAAAAACATGGATCCCAAAAATTCAGCCCAACATCGAATTCTGAAGAAAACTTGTCGTTAGCTTGTGTCCCAATCCGGCCAAGAAAAAAAAATGCCTGTCTTCTCTGTCTGCTTTAATGTGTTTTGGTTTTGGTGCATGTTTCCTTTTGACACAGAATGCAATAGTATTTCTAGCAGTTATGCATACACTTAAAAAGAGAAGACTTTGTAGATCAGTAAATCCTCTACCACAAATTAAGGCTTTAAAAAACGTTATTGTTTAGGATTTAAGATTGATGGAGTATTAAGACTTCAAACAAAGTTTTGTTACTTTTATGGAAGGCTTATCATAATGTATACTTATATCGGTCTTGTTTAATTTGAAAAATAAAAAAAGAGGTGCCAGGACTTTTTAGGAGATCACCCATCTTAGTATTATTCTCGAAAAATAAAAAATTAATAAACAACTTAATCTGTTTTATTAAAATAGATGAAAATTAGATGCAATTGACTTTAACTTTATGTAAAGTTAATAATTGAGAGCCGTTAAATAAAAATTTAGTTAAATCAGTTAAATTATTTAACTTTTTTCAATTATCAAATTCACTGCACCTAAATTTTCACAATTAAAATATCACTGGACAAGGTGGGTATCAATGAAGCACCGACTTGCTTGACGGCGCCGATGCATCGGCGACGAACCCAAATACGACACGAATATGCAGAAGAAATGTTGGATGCGCAAGTAGGTGAGGTTGTCGATTTATTTTGCGGAACTTCCGCTGCAGCACAAGTCCAAGGCGAGTCTGGTCAGGGAGTTCATTTTTACCAAGTTATGGGCTAAATTCAGGGTCCATCTTTTCTTCAAATTTTTTATTTTTAATCCTTCCAAGACAGGTCTTAAAGTTTTTTACTTTTTATTATACCAAAAAAAAAAAAGTTTTTTACTTTTTAGTAACAAAAATTTTAGAACCGAGTGTTTCTTTCGATTCTATGATCACAAACAAATATGTAATTGTTAACAATCATGACTCAAAAATTTATCTTTGGGCTTATGTCAAGATTTTGAAAAACAAATCCTAATACTGACGTTGCAATGTTGCATACAAAAATTGACATTGTAATTTTTGTGATAGGGTATGTATGAGTTTGTATTTAGGGGTTAAATTAAATCACACTTATTGAAAATAAAAAGAGGTGAAATTCATGCATGTAAGAATGTGAATGATGAATATAAAGTATCTAATAGAATTGAAAAAAAAAATATAGAAGAACAGTGATGATGGTAAAAATTAAAAATTAAAAAGAAAGATAAATTAAAAATTAAAGATTAAATTCTTAATTAATTATTTAATTTCATATTTTGAAATTTAAAAAATTAGAATTAACAATTAAACACATTCATACTAAAAAAATGTAATATTTTTTCTTATAATTCAGATGTGCAAGTAGGTCCGGAAGTGGATTGGTATTGGTCTGGGTCTGCTGTCAAAGTCTATGACTCACGCAATGGTTACTTGTGGTTGTGTAAGCAGATGTTTGGTTGGGAGGAGCGGGAGAATTGGCTTTGGCTTTGGTGTCAGCTCGTTCCGAAAAAGCACAAGTTTTTGACTTGGCTGTATCTTAAGGAGGCTCTTCGTACTGCAAGTTTTCGCTTCAGAAGAGGGATGTCGTCATCGAATAGGTGCTCAAGATGTCTTTCTAGCCATGAATCGGTTTTACATTGTATTCAGGATTGTCCAAAAGCTCAGCTTGTATGGCATAGGTTGGATATTTCTTATCATCCTCTGGATTTGAAAAATTGGTTCTTGTATCATAGCTGTTCAGGTTCTTTTCGGGACTTTGGTTGATATAGCGAGTAAGGAATAATGACATTTTTAATACTCATGAGACTTGGCCTCCGAAAAAAGTGATTTGTTTGGCATCAACTTCAGAAACGGAGCTTAAGAATATTTTTAAATTACAACTATGCCCCCTTCCTCTTTTCCTAAATGGTCCCCCATCCATTGGTACTTTTAAGATTAAGTATGATGCTAGTTATTCTGATTTGGGTGATAGTGTTGGTTTTGCTTGCGTTATTAAAGATTGTAATAGAAGTTGACAAATGGGGTGTTTGGGAATGATTGGGAGTAATGGTATTCTTCAAGGGGAATTGTTTGCTATTTGGAGAGGATATCTCTTAACTTGAGATGTGGGTCAACGAGATGTTATTTGTGAGACGGATTGTTTGGAAGCGTTTAATTTTGTTACTAATCACCGAGATGGTATTAGTTTATTGATCTGTTGATACTCAAAATAAGAGATATCATGCATTGGAATTAGTGTGTTGACTTTCATTTGATTATGAGAGATGCAAACACGGTGGCAGACAACATGGCAAAGATGGCGATGAGGTTACAACTTTATCATGTGAAGCTTCTTTCTCTTTGGGAGGAGTTTAAGAATAGTTTTAAACAGGACTGCAGTTCCTTTGTTTTTTTTTTAATTTATTTAAATCACCAAAAAAATACATTCACACTAGGTACAATTACTTCCAATTTTACCATAATCTCTGGTCTACGCCCAAAACTCACTATCGTCGATCTCCAGTCCACGTCTTTGCGTATAGATATTGAACTATAAAGTGTTATTGGTAATTTGGAGGTTAATGGAGCTGCAAGTGTTGGAGAAGGGTTTTAATTATGGCTGTAAGAGGAAGACGTGGATTTTTATCCTGGGTGTCGCCGGCTTCGCTGGTGACGGCACTTGTAGGCTTTATCACGCACCCATCGTAGTGCGTAAGAGGATGAGAGTTTCCAAGTACTTTCTGTGTGGAAGTCGTTTCCAAGCTTCTTGGCCACCGTCATGTGCGTTGTTACTGACGGAGTTCTCATATGGTAATATTGTGGAAGGGCAAATTTTTGACAAAGTATTTTTGAAAATTTTATTTACATGCAGATGTTCATTTTACATAAAGAGGGATGGTTGTTCTCGTTGCAAATCTATTATTATATTTTATTTTACATACAAAAGGAATGGATGTTCATTTTACATACAAAATGGATGATTGTTTTTGTTGCAAATCCAGTGGGAGGCTTATGGGGCAACAATGGCGCTGATAGAGTTTCTAAGAGAGGTAGCAGCAGCGGATAGTTAAAAATTTGAAAAGGTAAGGTAAAAGAATTTTTTGTTATTTGGTTGGGGTGGCTTTTTTTTATCTTCGGTGGGCTAAAAAATCGACCTATTATTCACGTTGTTCAAATTTTTCGTTGTCTATCTAACGAAACTGTAAAAAAACATAATGAACAAATTATAAGAGCATCTGTACAGTTTCATATCGCGATGTTTTCTAAGAATAGCCAAGTTACTTTTGGCCATAGTGCAAACAATACCCTTCAGCTCAACAGGAAAAAAAGAAAAAGAAAGTACCCCCTTTAATAAAGAAGAGAGACTCAATTTACTAAGCTTATTGCTTGGATGCTTTATTTTTCTGACTTTTCTTTTTCTCTTGTGAGAAATTCTTCCTATATGAATTCTTACATTTTGACCGCAAGTCATGTAATATTTGGCTATCTACCTCCTAAATTCAATGCTTTAAAAACATTGTTACAAAAAGAGAAAGAAAATATTAAAAAAATAAAGTATATAAAACTCAAAAGGTGTTATTTTGTTACTGATAGGTGGACGGATTTGTAAAGACATTTGGTTAATTTTATGACAATAGGTAAGGGAGGCCATATTTTCTTAAAAGTTGATGGAAGTCATGGACCAAACAAAGATTATATATGCTCGCTTATACAATGAAGCAATTAAGAAGGTTGGAGTCATACCAATCATAGCTGAAAATGCTCTAGTATGCAAGGCTATTGAATCATTTATTGAACAAAATTATGATCACATTTCCTAGACTCTATGTGGTGCATACACTAAACTAGGGATTGAAATATATATATATAAAATTCTGTCTGTGAAGATCCTGTCGAGCGACTCTTTAGAACAGTGTGTTACTTCGTCGAAAGAGTTATATGTTGGCTTGGTTAGAACATCGTGAGCGGGAACACCTGTAAAGGTACTCCAACCTTAAGTAAGTAAGGGTAAGAGATGAGTATAATATTGTTCAAAATAAACAACGTACCTTTCACGTAGTTAAGATTTTGTATTTATAGAGTTGATGTGCTATAGGCGATTACTCAGTAGACCTAGTATTGCGGAGCTGTTGAGGATATGTTAGCCTGATTTTGTGGTAACTGCTCCTGAACGTATTCATATAGTTCTGTTATAGCCGAGATGCTCTCTAACTGAAGATAAGTCACCTCTATTATTTCACTTGGATTCTGATTTATAGGTATAATTGGACCAATCTATAGCTAACAGATCAATAGGTATAGTTGGGTCGAGCTATAACTAACGGATCAGTAGGTAAATTTAGGCCGAGTTATAGCTACCAGATCACAACTCCCATGCTTGACCTGTGATATTTTTCAATAAAACATGTTGAGCTTTCAACTTTTCAACCTATAAATCGGAATCGTAGTAATAGTAGTAGCCCCCAAGCTCAACTTATTGGATTGAAAAAAAAGTGTTTCTGCACAGTAATTTGAGCCGAGGTATAACTCCTTCTAGTGTTGAGGTATAACTCCTTCTTCCGTTTATATGGAGTTTTCTATCCTATGAGTACAGACATCGAGCTATACTTCAGTCCTCGAAAAATACCGAAAGGGGTTGAGACTTGATTCTGTTTATATAAGATTTGTATCTAACTTGATTGTGGCATGTTCTCCTGATTCTGAGACATGAGGCATGGATACTGTTCGAGAATCTCGCAGAAAATTATTTGGTGGCTTCTTTGAAGAGGTCCTCTTAGGATTATCAGCAAGTAACTGTTTTTTTTTTTGGAATTTGCTGCACGTGGCCAAGTTATGGCACATGCGGCCGACTTATACGCACGGATAAAAAAGAAACAAGAGAAACATTAGTAGTGAGAAAGTTATATTGAAAGATTGTTTAAGATCAAACAGATAAAATAGATAAACAAATAAATAAATAAATAAAGATTGATAGAAAGATTAAAAAGTGAGAGAGTTATGTCCATCTATAAATCGGTTATGCAATGAGTGGTAGCCCCCAAACTTGGTCGGATTATTATGTCGACACTTATTCAAAAAATAATTGAATGGTAGGAGTTATTCGATCAATACAATTGTGTGGGGATACTTTTCCGCTTGAGAATAATTTTTCACGGCATGCATATAGCATTTGATTGATGCGAATTGAAAAATTTAGAAATATGCATTCATTAACGGAATCGATTGTATGACTCGAGGATATAATGATCCATTGTCTTCGGAAATTTTTCCAACCCACAATAATTTATTGATGAATTTCTTACTCAAAGCAATTAATTTTTTTCGAATTGATTAATAGCCGATTTTGTTCTCGGATGGATTAATTGATTGATTTTGATATATGAAATGATAAGATATATAAATAATGTGAAGTAATTCGAGTATATAAAGTAGTATATACCTCAAGAAGTTATGATGTATTGAAATTTGACATAAAAGATTTATATAAACAAACTAGATTATGCATATACATAGTTTTACCGACGTAGAAACGACTTAGTAATTTAATTTGTTTAGGTCATTTGCCTTTCATTGCTTTTTTTGTAGTTGAGCTAATGGGTCAGCTATCATCTGGACCTCAACTTATCGTACAACGTTCATAAGTTATAACTCGGCCTGAGTTGGTGGAGGATGAGGTAAAATTTGTTCAGCAGCCATGATTGAGGTTCTACAAAAAAGAGGAATAACAAATGAAAAAATAAAATGTGGGATAATGTTAAAGTCGGAATCATGGATATAGATTTTGTATGCTGCAAACTTGTTGGTGAAGAAGTCGGCCACCTCCTGAAAAGTAGAAACAAAACTGAAAACTTCAGAGTGACTAACACCGCGGGCTTGACTTTTGAGGTGCGATCGTCGTCATCTATGCGATTACCAGAAATTTGTCTGTTCTTCTTCATCACGTCAGTCATTTTGTTTCTAGTTTAATAGCTCGGCCACAGGTTGAATTTCTGCTCGCAACAACTCATTGATAACTAAAAGCTCGGCCTCAGTTAAAAGAGGAGGAAGTGGATTGTTTTGTTCTTCCTCGCATTGATTATAACCTTCAAAAGAGGGAAAAGCAAGCAAAAGAGATAATGGTGGGTTAAGTCAACTCGATCTCACAGTAGGCGCCAAATGTTCTGTCCGTAAAGATCCAACCGAGTTATAGTGACTCCTTAGAACAGTGTGTTGCTTAGTTGGAAGAGATATATGTCAGTTTGGTTAGAACACCACAGCAAAAATACTTGCAAAAGATATTTCGACATTCAAGTCAGAGGTGAATCTTAAACAACGTACCTTTCATGTAGTTAAGATTTTGTATTTATAGAGTTGTTATGCTATAGGCGGTTAATCAGTGGACCTAGTATTGCACAGCTGTTGAGAATATGTTAGCCTGATTTTGTGGTAACTCCTCCTGAACGTATTTATATAGTTCTATTATAACCGAGATGCTCTCTAACTGAAAATAAGTCACCTCTATTATAACTCGACCCAAATTTATTTATTGATCCGTTAATTATAGTTCGGTTTAAATTTACCTATTGAAGTATTGATCCGTTAGCTATAGTTCGACCTATTTATATATTTCACAGAGATACGTGATGACATCATTTTCATAACAAATTTCATCATGAGTCACTCATTGAGATTGACTAGCTTTATTGCATTTGTTCCTGCAAAGCATTCTTTTCCATCATTAAAACAAGATTCGCATCAATAATTGTAATATTAAAAAGATTCAAACTCACTAAGCAAGCATTGCAGGAAATGGTGATCAGTCAAGAATAAAACACTTATAAAAACGTTAATCAGAAAAAAGGATACTACTGAAAAGATTTCATGTTAGATATGTGGTGGAATAAAATAATCAATTTTGCGTATGTAATATATGAGGTCTTTGAATTTTGTGATACAGATTCTCTAACTCTTCACTTAGTATATGATATGTGGGAGTGAGATATTCTAATAGAGAAGGTGAAAGAAATTCTCTATAAGTACAAAAGAAAAAGAGGAGATGAATATTCCCACTTTATGAAGTGATTTATTCTATACTCATTGCCAGATAGATAAAAAAACACCACCAACCTTTATTGTATTTCCCATTCTTTGAATTCAAATTTTATTAGGTAATTAAATTATTATATTGTTATACAAAAGGTATTTATTTTATTTTATATAGTATTATAGTCCACATCAACTTAAAAGAGTTCCAAATAAAATTTCTCATCACCAAAATGAAGATATTTCTGTGTAAGTAAACAAGTGTTTAAGAACATATTTTCCCAAAGATAGAAAGTTACTCTTTTGTTCTCTAAATTTTTTATTTTGTACCTTTAAATTCTCTCTTTTGTATAAAAACT
>NC_029779.3:14453856-14465630 GCF_000817695.3 Arachis duranensis
CTCAAAATAGTAGTAAAATACTAATCCTGTTCTAGAACAATAGCAGAAGCTTCTTGAACAGTTGATTAAACTCCACACACTAATTCAAAACTCCTCGCTAAAACTCTGATCTGTCCGAGGGGCCGCCAAACTGCCCTTAACAAGGAATAACATTTCAAGTGGATATATATTTTAATATTTTGAATGAGTTTAAGAGAAAAAGGGAATGAAAAAAAAAAACAGAAATTAATTACTAAGACTACAGTACACCTGTCAGGTTTCACCAGCAGACATCGCCAAATAAAAAAGTAGCAGGTAATAAAATCAAAATGTTGAAAGAAAACTGCAGTTAAGAGAGCTCAGATAACAAATATAGCGAGAGATATTGCACGTACTATTTAAATGCACAATAGTATTTTGATTTTTGTACCTAAAAACAAATGGAGAGTTTCATCAATAAACATTATTCGTTACGAATTCCTACACTTAATAAAATAAGACGATCATCCGCTATATAACATGTATGTGTTGTTCATCAATATCTGAGACTACCTATTCCACAGTCCCCTAAGTGTAAATTATATAATACTTGCTTGGGGATTTAATATTCTACTAATCTATCATAACATAAAAATACATAAATAACAAAGAAAAGAACAAGACAGCGGTCAAGAAAATCATTTCCTCTCAAGGATACATGTAAGCCTTCACCGTCAGTGCCCCAAAATTCCGCGAAGGCCGCAAAAAGTATGGTTCATCCTAATTCTAGAATTTAACATATCAAACAATACGGATGCCAGAGTCAAGACAGATGAACAACCAAAAACAATCACCAGACATCTCGAAGATAACGTCCATCCATCTGGAGTTTTTTCACTATAGCTTCTGCCTTTGATGGATCCACATTTTCCTGAAATTAAATAAAGAAATATGGTTTATATTTTATACAACAGTGTCATCCAATCAGTCCGTCAGTTGGTTAATCAAATATCCCATAATTTGATTACGCCAGAAGGAAAACACAGCATTCTAAATTTGCAAAAAGAATTGAAATATATGTATAATTCAAAGGTCAAAATTAGCTTCGGGTAAGACACTGAAACAATTATTTGCAGATGAGGTCGTAGAATCATAATTTGATTCAAAGAATTTCAAGAAACTGCTAGATCAAGTGAACAAATTATTGTCATATTTGAATCACACACAAAATACGTGTTTGGATGGGCACACGCATAAAAAGAATAAAAGAAATGCTGCCATATCTGAAATATGTACAGCCCCCAACAGCTGACAGAAAAGAAAAGAATATTGAACATAACATTTCTCAGCACAAAAGCTAAAAAGAGCCTTGTTCCTACTAGGAAATAGAAATATAAGGGGAAAAGAAGAGTATAAAAGTTTTCACCAACAGAAAAAGAAGCCTAACAATCAGTCAATTATGTACAATTCCATAAATCAATATTATTTGGAAGCATGTGCAAATAAATACTCTGTGTGCATGTAAAGATCAGGAGAAGTTAGCACTATCAAGCATTTTGCAAAGGGATGGATGATGAAAGACAATAAGCACCTGCTGCTGGACAATGGTATGAAGAGTGCGATGAACATCCCTGGCCATACCCTTGGCATCACCACAGACATAAAGGTAGCCTCCCTGAGAAATCAGACTCCACAGCTGTTCTGCCTGCACATCAGAAAATTAAAGCAATAAGTAATTTATCTGGCGACATTTATTCCCTACTAGGCTGTGCTATCCACACTCACTTTATCCATCATCTTGTGTTGAACATACTCCTTTTGAGGCCCCTCTCGAGAGAATGCAACTATTAACTCTGACATGGCACCTTGTTCAACAAAGTTCTTTAGCTCATCCTCATAAATAAAATCCTACACAACATAATTGAAAAGATCACGCCTTGATCCAAGAATCCACTGAGATTGAAAGTGCAAGTGCAACTAGTTTACCATTTGACGGTTCCTACATCCAAAGAACAGCAATGCAGGACCAAGATGAACACCGTCTTCTTTGAGAGCATATCTTTCCTGGGTGAATCAAAGACAAGAAAGAGTTCAGAACAAGCAGATACTTATAATCTTTTATTTCACCAAATTAATTGATGAAAGTGATTTATGTTACTGGCAAGTTTTTTGGGTGATAAGAAAATATTGAGGAAAGAAAATTGACGATTTGGAATTTGGGAATAAAAATTACCCATTTAGGTAAGACAGGTTTTCCAATAAGCTAGCAGCTTGTATTCCAGTACTGTATAGCTTTTGCGTGAAAAACATTACTTCTATTAAAGAAACATTATCGAAAGACATGGGAATTGTGCTTCCACTTTGGTCACCATGGAGAGGCACCAAATCCATGTCTTTCAATGACACCTGATTCCTATGTATGTCGTCGCTTGGAAGGACTTTGTCTGGGGATAAAATCACTTGAAAGTCCTTAGACAAACATTGCCCATATGTATCTAATTCCAATGTTCCTCTCCTATCCTATGTTGCGGATATGGTTAATGAGCAACACTACTGCTAGTGGCATGGGTACAGGGGATGAAGAGGCTTGAGAACTGATGGAATCAAAGAGTGGTTTGTTTTACTTAATTGATTTAATAGCAAGAAAAATGGTTTAGCTGTAAAAGTTGGTTTGTTTCATTTAAATGATTCAATAGAAAGAAAAACAGTTTAGTTGTGAAAGTTTATTTTTATATGGATGTATCTATGTGAGGCTCATTGCAATACCACAAGATGTCTCCTTTTTTTGCCATTACCCAAATTTTAAAACTAGAAAACTGTACATATCCAGATACCTGCAAAAATCCCCTGAAAGGTGCCAATCCAGTACCAGGTCCAACCATAATAATAGGAGTCGAATGATCAGCTGGAAGCTTGAAATTTGATGGCCTAATAAAAATAGGAGCCCAGCTACAGTCACGACTTTTCTCCAAGGGAATAGCATTCTGGTCATGTGAGATGTAAAGTTAATTATGACATAGCATGATTGGGTATTGCATCCAATAGGGGAGGGACATCCAAAATACAAAAACGGGATGCAGGATGTTGAGAGAGGGAGCATATGATTGCATGATAGTCAAATTGCTACCTTCATCCAGGTAGAACATACTCCTTTGTGAATTCTTCCAGTGGGAGTTGGACCATGCACCAAGGCACAAGTTACATGTACCCTTTTAGGGGCAAACCTGGCAATAGAAAATAATGCAACATCAGTTCGAGTTCTTGGTCCTCTATCTTGTGCATTTTTATTCTGGTGATGGCAAGATAACCCACCTAGGAGAGGACGAAATGGAATAATAGCGAGGCTGCAAGCGAGGTGCTATAGCAGCAAAAAACACACCAAGTGGAGGTTTTGCAGATGGAAATTCAGCCATCACCTCAAGGAGACTTCTCTGGCTTCCAACCACCCATTTGGAGTACTCATCCTAAAAGCCAAAAGTTGTAACATCATCAAGAGAAATGGGGAAGAAGTTATACTAGAAAACAACAGAGAAAATCAGGGTTAGCAAATGTGTTCACCTTCCCTTCGGGAGATGTGAGGAACTTCAATCTCTCTGCTTCACTAGGTTCAGAAGCATGAGCGGCTAATGCAACTAAAGCGGACTGAAAGAGAAGCATAAGTAAATATTTCTTCTTTTCTTGAGAAAAAGTGGGATATTAAAAGAAAATACAAATATAGGAGCACAATAGATAACTTGAGAACAAAAGGCACATGAAAATAAGAACATGTAAAACCTTTCTCGGGGGGTTTAAGAGATCTGCATAACGTGCTAATGCAGCATGTAGTGTGCAAGGACCAGGGAAAGGAGGCTGCAGAGAACCTCCCAACGCAGTACCATCCTCACTATCAACATGAAGAGAAAACAGCAAATCTAAACTTTGACCCAACAGTTTCCCAGCTTCTACAACAGTGTCATCACAATTCTCAGCATAAACACCCACGTGATCTCCGGTTTCATAACTGAGAAAGATCAGACAGAAGATGACAACAGATTAATCATGAGTATATAACCAAATAATGAGGACAAGAAAAACCTAGTCCAGCTTACTTTATGCTGGTCCCTGATATATCAAACTCCAAATGTATGCAGGAGCGGTCAGATGCAGGTTTGTGAAGCTCCCTTTGAACAGCAACATTAACCCTTCGAGAAAATAGCCAATGGATTTGTTTTGGTATGGTTTACAAAATGAAAAAAATTAGAAAAATGGTCATAAAATTAGAATGCACAACTCCAAGAACCTGCATGGATGATGAATGTCAAATACAGCACTCCCATTTGCCATATTCAGGTTATTATTATCATAAGCTGAAGTGATGGCAGGATCATGAATCACTACTCGGTATTCAGGAATAGCAGCTGTATAAGGAGTAGAAACAGTGTTAACATCGTCCTCATCCCGTAGCAATTGATCCAACTCGGGCCATAGAGATTCTTTCCTATAAAGCAAAAGTAAATCATGGCATTTGACAAGCTTTAATGAATGACATAGTGCATATCAATCTTAATTTCAGCAACTATATAATTGAGCCATAGATCGGAGTATGTTTACCAGGCAGAAAAATCATCCTCTATAGATTGATCATCATCACCTAGCCCAAGTGGAACAAGACGCTTTGCACCTGTAACAAAATAATGTGAGAAGATATCTAATCTGAACTACCTTGCATCATTAACTTGAGTCTAGCGTCAAAAATTAGATGCATGCCGTTACTTGCTCAACCTCTAACTTCAGATCATTAAATCTCCATACATGTAAAGTTTAACATGAAAGTCAACATCCCAGGTTTTAAATAAAGTGGGATTATCAACGGCACGATGTGAGTAAAGGGTATGTGTCAACCGTCATGTTTGAACAAGAATTCACTTATCTAATTACTCAACTAACAAATTACAATAAGGCAATAACCTTGTTCATCCCTAGCCAACCAAGGCATCCCTCACTACTACTATAGGAATTTTTAGCATTTTGACAATACAATCAGAAATTTCAATCTCTGTCTATAATTTACTACATGAAAACAATTCTTTTAAGACAACTTGATCTTTTTCCATGGGCTTGTTCAAAAACTCTCTAAGCAAATGAAAAAATGAAGTTTCACAAGTACGTTAACTTTTCGGATGAAGCGCAAAAATGAACAAAAACAATGAGAATTGAGAGACCTATCTCAAAAATTTTAATCAACGATGATAATGATGGCACTGTGAAAATATCAATGGAGCAGATATTCCAATTTCAATACCGTTGAAATGTGGGTTACATACCTTGCTCATTAAGATCCTCATCAAGAACCTTTCCTATCTGTTTTGAAAAAAAAAATCAGATTATGCTCTTTTTTACTGTTCTTTTTCAAATATAAAAATAAAAACATCTGAGTTGTACCTTGTTAAAATGTTCATATTGCCTGTTACCTAGGCCAAAAACTCCATATGTAAGATGCTGAAGCCAGGTTCCTCTCTCCTCTTTCCCCTAAAATTTAGGCACCCCAAAACTTAGAAGTTAGAATCATTGAATGGATCATGAGAAAGTATAAGAGAGAAATCATAAATCAAGGATTTCCTTAAAAATTTAAATGGCTACCAACCTCGGTAAACCATTTGTAGAATCTTGCAGCATTGTCAGTTGGCTCTCCATCTCCATAACTGCCATATCAAGTCCAATACATCAAATCAAACCAAACACAGCAGCTGAACAGCATACACTTTTAAAAAAGCACTAGATGCATTTCATTGATTTTACATGCGAACTTACGTTGCTACCATGAAAAATGCAAGAGTCTCTTTCTTTAGCTTCTCTTCATATTGATCATCATCAATTGCATAGTCATCCTGGTGCAAATTAAATACACTAGACAACTAAGTCAAAGCTATCTTACAGATTGAAGTTTCATTAGAATAATACCAGATGCTTCCAAAGCTTGCCGAAAGAAAATTCACAACATCTAAAAGATTACTATTAAGTCCCAAATATACAATCAAAACGGAGAAATTCCAGGCCTGTTCAACTTACCAGGTCAACAACTTTTACAGCTGCTTTTTCATATCTTGCCTTGACCTCTTCTGCTAGAGCCTATGATAACCAAAGAAAAAGGCACATTAGTTATATCAAATTGGCTGTGAATTTTAAGACAAGATTTTTAGCTAAATTATATAAATTGGCTGTGAATTTCAAAGCACTAGAGTAATTAACTGTTTTGAATTAATTTCACATAATCATCAACTACTCAAGCATAACATTTGCAGTAAAAATAAAACATTAGAACTTTCAACATACAACACTGGATAAAGTACTGATTGTTATGAGCCCAAAGACCGAGAACATTTTAACATTCCAACCATTTACCCCATCCACTACCACAATTATCAAGTGGAACAGTCTGACTGCCATTACCAAACCTCAGTGTGCAAGTCAAGCCTTATGACATCTTTGATTACAATGACTCATTTTTACATGACACCAATAGTCTGCATTCTTTGGTGTTTCCAAGATCCAAATAGGGGGTAGCATAAAAAGAAGAAGACATCAGTTTGCCATAAGTAATTAAGGGGCTAGACATTAAAGCGCTGTTATTACCTAATTCAGTTTGCCATAAATATTATTGTTGTAATCCAACAAAAGTAACAGCAAATGCTGAGCATAAAGACATTGCTGATCCATTTCTAGTGCAAAATCTATTTGTCATTTTCTTGTATTGGACCGTCTCTATTCTTCCCCTTTGTTTACGCCCCAAAAAATTTGAAGAACAGAAGAAGAAGAAGAAGAAGGAGAAGAATGCCAACAGATAAAAGTAACAGCTAAGCAACTCCTAAATTTCAGCGTAAACAGCACGCTGCACACATGCAGCTTCATCGTTCATCAATCTAAATTTCAGTCACCAAAAAGCATAGTACTATTTGGTACTACAAAAAGCACATATTCTCAAAAAAGGAGTTCATGTCCTCATCTCAATCGCAGTTTAGCATCACTGTCTAATCACAGCATTACTTTAGCACACAAAGGTGGTGTTCCATTAGCATTAACAAGGATCCAAAATCAACGAAAATGGAGCAAAGCTACAACCCGCGCTACAATAAAAACAGCATATTCTCAACCCAACGAACTGAAAATTCCAATCAAGTCACCAAAAAACACAGAATTCAGAAATTAAAAAAATTAAAAGAAAGAAAAAGAGGAATATACCTTCGCAAAGCCCTCAGCTGTACCAGTTTGAGTACCAAAGAAGATAGTGACTTTAGTCTTCCCTGAACCAACGTCGACGTCGTCATCCTCGTCCTTCACCAACGGCTTCGGCACGATCACCGGCCTCACCTCCCGGCTCCGATCCGACGATTTCTTCCAGAAGAAGATCAGCAGCCCAATTATCAGTGCCGCCGAGGTCGTCGCGATCAGGACCACCGAATCCGAGATGGAATCGCCGAGCGACACGCCTAGCACCGACTCAATTGTACGCACCAAATCGGAGCTTGAAGACATCGGGAACGAGTGTGAGTGAGTTGGATCGGAGAAGGACCGAGTCAACTACTGAGTCAAAATTGAGAAACACGCTCCGATTCGGTCTTCTGCACTTCCCTCTCGCCGAACCCTAGGTGGTGGCTGCGGTGAAGAGAGAGAAAGAGGGAAGTGAGAAGAAGAAGCAGAAGAAGATTCACGAGAAAAGTTAGACCAGAAAATTAGGGACACTTCCCCATTTGATTTGGATTTATATGAATATCATTTTCAGGGTATTAAGATTTTCATTTACGAGTATCTACCTTGCAAGTTGCAGCTTGTGAGCGAGAAAGACGAGGCAGCCGATCGCCGTTGACAACTTTACCCCGAGATCTTTGTCCAAAAAGATAGCTTTTGTGTTTCCCATTGGTTATTATTATATCTTTTTCATCCCTACTTTTTTTTTAATAATTAATTAAAGGAGTTAGCTAACATAGACACATGAAAGTATGAAACGCTTATCATTACTCCATTAGTCAAAAATTTTAAATGTTTTTATTTATTTTATGAGGTGCCTTCTATGGTACCTATTATTTTATTGTACCTATGGTGACTACAAAGAAAGTTACCAATTAATTGCGGATATTTGGTAACTAAAAGCGTGTCACTAAAAGTGTTGCTTAAAGAGAAAGTGTTACTCTTAATCGTTAACTTGGCTCTGATACCAAATTTTTAATTTGGATTTTTTCTTTTAATTTCTTTTTCGAAATTTCTATTAGCTCTTCAAATTTTTCTTTGAAAGTATTGACCATTTCTACCAGTTTATAACTTTTCAATCTTGTTTTAGTTTATAATATTCCTTTTTGTATTCTACCAGTTTATAACTTTTCAATCTTGTTTTAGTTTATAATATTCCTTTTTGCATGGATTATTGTATATAAAATCTTTTATCTGTTTGTCTTTTTCTTTAATATAACTTCTCAAATCCTCAATAACTTCTTTTATTTCTACACTTTCTCCTGTTTCTAAATATCTGTTTAATTTTTCAATTTCATTCTCCATTTTTTCTTTTAACAGCTTTAATTCTTTTAGATCATAATATGGTTTTCCAGGCATTTATAACTTTTTTAAGTTCAATCCCAACTTGTTTATATTTATTCTTATTTCTATCCTTCTTATTATAAAATCATTAATTTTAATCTGAAGATTGTTTAATTCCCTTTTATACTCCTTTATTTTACCTTTTAATTTTCTCATCCTATTTCTTTTAATTTTATTTTCTGGTTTTTCAATCTTTTTATGCTTCATTATTTATTTTAAAATTTCTGCAAACTCTATCATTGATTCATCACTATTTTCTAGAGATTCTATTAATTTCTCTAGCTCTTCAACTTCTTTTTCCAACTTGTCATAGATTATTTTTAGGGCTTTGAATGCTCTTTGATTTATTTCAGAAAACTGTAAATAATTCAACCGATTTTTCTTTCAAATAGCTCTTGTTTCTCGTCTTGATAAGTCACATATATTTCTTCTTTATTTACTGTCATAATTTAGTGTTTAGGGTTTCATTTAATTTTTCGACCTTTTTTGTTTGTTCTTTTATTTCAGAATTTTCTTCTTTGATTTTTAGCTTAGATAAACTTAAAGGGCTATTAATTTTAGATTCTCTTATTTGAAAATTTGATGATACTAATTTTCCTGATGGTTCTTTTAATAATAGAACTGGGTTTTCAATAGCTTTATATTTTGGTATTTCTGTTTTTACAATTTTCTGAAATAATTCATCAACATAAATTCTTTCTCTGTTTTTAAATATTATACTATGATGGCTATTCGTTAAAGCATAATTTATCGCATATGTAATTGAAAATGGTTCATCGTCTTGTTCCATTAGATTCTTTCTGTGAAATTTATAAGCTAAGCTTATAGATCTTCCAAGATTTTCAGTTGATAAAGGTATAGCGTATCCAAGATGAGCATTGAATTTAACATTTACGTTTGCCAAGTTTCCATGAACAATTCCAATTATTTGATCTATTGGATCATCAGTAATTCTTTTATCACAGATTGCTAAGCTTATTGGTGAATTAATTCCTTTCATATATGTAGATTTGATTGATTCTATTTTTAGAACAGCCTGTTTTTCATTATCT
The DNA here is from genome assembly GCF_000817695.3 of Arachis duranensis. NCBI lineage: Eukaryota > Viridiplantae > Streptophyta > Magnoliopsida > Fabales > Fabaceae > Arachis > Arachis duranensis. The sequence goes on from NC_029779.3 coordinate 14,463,435, forward strand.
AATAAAGCAGATAACCTATAATAATCAGATTCTTCCGTTAATTCTAAACTTTCTAAATAATTCATAACTAAGAGATTAGGATAAAGGCGTACTTTCTGGAGAAAAACTTCCTTTATTTAGAATATTTTACATAACATGTTTTTATCTCCAGAGGGGAGATTATAGATACTAACTCCAGAGGGGAGTTTAGAATTGGTTTTTCCTAAGGGAATTCTTCCTCAAACTACAGAATCGCCTCGGCAGTTTCCTCCTTGCTTTCCTAGCATATGAGTACTCTTAACCTCCTGCTTTCTATTGTCTGATCCTTCTACAATTGCCTAAACAACCTATTTATAATGGTTGGGTCTGATGGACAATTCCCATCCTTACCCTTCTTATGACGTCATTGCTTACGTCATTGTTTATTATCTTGCACCAGCTACATTGTTGGTGCTCTATGACCTAAGCGCTTACGTCACTATGCAATAATGTTGAGAGATGCTTCAGATGTACTGTCCTCCTCTTTCATCATGTGACCTTCAGATGCGTTGTCTTCTTCCTTTATCATGTGGGTTGATTCCGTTTTATTATTGCTTTCTTCAGATAACTCTGAGACACATAGCTGGCACTTGTGGTCTTCTCTATCTTTTATCAAATAGCAGAGATTTCTCTTTATCCCTTCGGGGAGCTTTTCTAAGAGTTCAGATAAGTTGTAAAATGCTGATTCAAATTCCACTAAGAGTCTCATCTCTCTTTCTTCAATTTCATTTCTTTTACTAGACACAAGCAAAGTATTTCTGCTTTTATAATTGATTCTTGTGTGAGATTCCCTTGTTATCTTTTGAGTTCTTTCGAAGACCCTTGCTAGTGTGCTGGCTAGTCTTCCTTCATGACTGTAGATTGTTAAATCTTAAACTTGATCAATTGGTTGAAAATTTCCTGGGAAGACGGACATGAAGATCACTTGATGTGCTGGAACCAAGCATTCTTCTTCTTCATTAAAAATAGGTTGACTATTCGTAAATTTTAGGGATATATCCCTTGGATTTACGTTGTCAATCATATTTTTAAATCTTTTTACTGCATCAATAAATCCTACAGGAAACTCACTAATAATTTTCAAATCATTAAAAATTAAAATTGTATCAATTAATCCATACTGAAAAAATTGATAGGTGTCAGATGGGGAAGCCTCTGGAAATATAACTAGCTTTGTTAGCTATTCTTTGGCAATAGGATAATATCCCAAGATTGCCCTCTTTTCTGCAGTCCAATTCAAGACTATGTTAAGGGTTTCTCTGAAATTTGATCTACAAACCTTTTCTTTTCCTTGATTTCAGCCCTTGTAGGAATGTTTCTTATTATCCCTGTTATCTGGGTTTGAATTGGAGCTTTATCTGCTCTTTTTAGGGTTTGCTCTGGATGAAGAGCTTCATATTCTCTAAAAGATTCCTTTGCCTCTTCCAGTGTTAAAAACCCTCCTTTATGAATTATCTTTGATTGCTGTGTAAATGGTGCTGCTTTTTTCCAGGCATCATATACTCCTTTCATGGGGCCATTACATAATATTTTTTATCTTGGGTGGATTTTTTAATAATTTCAGCAATTGTTTTATTTTTTGGAATTTTTTCCTCACCTGATTTGTCCACCACGCTTAGCTGGCTGAACTCTGATGGTTTTGGTTGTTGTGTTGATTTCATTGCTTCGATGGCCTTCGTGAGGGATTGGATTTGTGTCCTTATTTGCTGACAATGCTTGTATTTTTCGAGTTCTTGTTCGTATTTTTTAATTTCTTGATTTAATGCGTTGTAGATGAACTACATTCTCTTGTTAATGTATCTGCAATAACATTTTTGTCACCCTTAACATATTCAATTTTTATTGGATATTGTAACAAAAATAATTGCCATCTTACCAATCGTCCATGATTATAATCAACTTTTAAATTATATCATATGAAACCTGTTAAATAACTTGAATCTGTCCTTAAGGTAAATTCTTTGGGTAGTAAATCAATTTTTCATTTCTTAAGAGATTTAATTGCTGCTAGAGTTTCCCTTTCATGAGTAGTATATCTCTGTTCTGTTGGAGTAAAAGTCCCTGAAATATACCTGCAAAGTAATTCATTTGGGGGATATTTAGAATCTAGTGATTCTTTTTCTTGTTCCAAACTTTTTATAGCTTTCTTAGCTTTTAGACATCCTGACCAGGTTATGT
>NC_029779.3:14465678-14466531 GCF_000817695.3 Arachis duranensis
CCTAAAAATCTTTGTAATTGTTTTCTATCTTCTATTTTATTAGGAAATAAATTTACCTTTTCTAGAACATTTGGTTGAAGTTTTAGCTTTCCTTGAGTGGATAGAATTAATCCAAGGAACTCTATTTCTTGTTTTGCTATTTTTGCTTTCTTTTTACTAAGAACTAATCATTTTTCCTTGCATCTTTCTAGGACTATTAATAATTTTTGAAGATGATCTTCTTTATCCTGTTTTGTAAAAATTAGTATATCATCAATGTATATTAAAACAAATTCATTTAACTCTTTTAGATTTTCTTCCATAAATCTTTGATAAATACCTGGGGCTTGCTTTAATCCGAATGGTAATACATTCCATTCGTAAAGCAACACACTTGTTGATTCTTTTGTTGGGCAAGTAAAAGCAGTTAATTTCTTTGTTTCTTCGTCTAAACGAAGTTGCCAATATCCTGATTTTACATCGAGAGATGAAAACCAAGTTGCTCCTTTGATTTTTTATAAAATAAAATCTTTTCTTGGAGAAATAGAATCTTTTCTTGGAAGTTTATGAGCATCACCAATAGTTGCTTCATTCATTTTCTTATAGTTTATTACCATTCTTCGTTTTCCCCTTTTAATTTCATTATTGTTTTCAACGTAAAAAGCTGGAGCCGCATGAGGACTTTTACTTAATCTTATAATTCCTTTTTCCAAAAGATCTTTACATTCTAATGAGAATTCTTCTCTATCTCTTGCGGAATAAGGAATTTTATTTGGAACATTTATCTCTTTTGTGGGATCTTTTAGTTTAATGCTTACTAATTCGTTATTTGTATTTTTAATATCTAAAGGATTTTCAGCACAAATTTCATCCA
>NC_029779.3:14467121-14468886 GCF_000817695.3 Arachis duranensis
GCAGAGGTTGCTCCACCAAAATTATTTTCAATTGTTCCTCTATTTATTTCTTTTATAAATCTTCCCATTATAAATTCATTAGCAGGATATGGAAGTTTTGTTATGTACATACTAAGATAATGATTTTTATCTTCTTCTTTTAATTTATAATAATGTATTCTATATTCACATATATAAGACTCCACATTACATAAATCATATATCTGAATATTGGCTAAATGGTTTTTTGCTTCTTGATATTCTTTATTATAAACTTCTTGTCTATGATCTATAATATTTTTTCCAAAAAATTCTTTATATAGAATCATCATTATATATAATATCTTATCATAAGCTGATGTTTTTGTTTCTAATTCTTCTATTATTTGGTTTTCTATTGATGTCATATAATCTCTTATAGTTCCTTTAGTATGAAACCCTATGTAATTCCAAATGTCCCTTCCAGACAATTCACCAAGTTTTGGATTAGTAAAGGCTTCTAATAAGAAGGAATTCAACCAATTTTCGAAAATTTCTTTTTCGTTCTTTTCGTATTCTAAATCGAGCATTCTTTCTCCTTCCATTTCCTGGATTTTAGGAACGTATTTTAATGGTATTTTTGTATATTTTGAATCTTTATTTATAAACCCTTTTTTAAAAGCATAATTATCAAAACATGTATCCCATTTAAATTGAGATTGATTATCCTTAGATGTTCCAGCTTCATTTTTTACTTGTATTGGAATAGCTGGTTCTTCGTCACTTGAATAATATAGGATGTGTTCTTCATTTTCTATATTTTCAGAATTTACTAATTCTTCTTCTATTTGAAATCCCTGTTCCATAATATTATTTTCTTGAGCCATTTTTAATTGTTTAAAAAGCATTATAACTTCTTCTAATTTTTCTTCAATATTCATAATTTTAGTGGTGGTTGTAACACCCTACCATACAGAGTCTTATGCTTAAGTCATAATTCAAAGATGGCAAAGTATTACGACCTCTAAAACAAAAGTTTAGTACGTATAGTAGTATGAATGATTGAATATAACTAGGAGCCTTTGTAAAAGAAAAGGGTAAACAAAAAGTCTTCAAGCATATCTACTATAGAATTTAATTGTGGGTTAAAAGTATGATATAGATGTGGGGAGTCATTTCCATGGTAACATTTTTTAGAAATTCCGTGTGTAAGATAAGTTTTTTCAGGTTTTTGAAGTCCTTCAATAAAACTTATAGTAAAATAAAGATTTTGAGAAAAATCATTTTGTATTGATTTTAAGAATTCGGTGTCATTACAGTTAACATTAGTTAAAATTATTAATTTTTGATCTATTAATTTTGATAACTTAATTATTTCTTCTCTTAAATCTTCTAATTTATTTTTTTCTATTAGGTAACGCTTTTCTTTGTGAAGAGTTACACTTTTAAATTTAAAAGTGTAACTCTAGCCACCACTAGTTACCATAAACATAGCCACCAGAGACCTAGCTATTTTATGAATGTAAAACAAATGTATTAGATATTTAAATTTTTTTATATTTTTTAAAAAAACTAATTTATCAATTTAATATATACACTTAAAAATACAAAATAGATAAGTCACCAAAAAAGGTACAAAATAGATAAAACTTTTAACAAGTACACTTCATTACAATTTTTTTATATATTTTAGATATAATATTTATCTTTGATTCGTAATTGTATCTCAATAAAATATGCAAATTACTTTTTAAGATATGTTTGAACATATTAAATATTATCATATTTTATTTTTATTCTTAACATA
>NC_029779.3:14469050-14482196 GCF_000817695.3 Arachis duranensis
TTACATATATATTGTATTTCTGTATTCTATAAAAATATTAAAATTTAGGGGTAAGTATGGTTTTGGTCCTTAAAGTTTTTCGACAGAATCGAATCTGTCTCTCATCTAATTTTCGATTTAAAATGATCCTTAACATTTTTTCGTATTAAAATTGCCCTTTTTAATAAAATTTTTTATATTATTCCTAAACTACCCCTATTCCTATTTTAATAATAAAAATTATAAAATAAAAAAACGCGTGTAACGCATGTTGGAGGGGGAAAGAAAACGCGTTGGGGGGAGGAGCTTCTTGCTTCGATCTCTGTTTCTACTTTGTCTTCTGCTTCTTCTGCTTTTTGATTTGTTGAGTCATTATTGGTTTTGTTCTTGTTGAATCTGATTTCATTTCTGAATTGTTGGTTTTGTTGATTTTTGAATTTAGTGTTGATGTTGGTTGGTATTGGTGTTGGTGTTGGTGGTGGTGTTTGTGGTGGTGGTGGTGGTGGTGGTGGTGGTGTTGGTGTTAGTTGTGGCGGTGGTGCTGGTTGTGGCGGTGGTGTTGGTGTTGGTGGTGGTGGAGGAGGTAATTGTGTTGGTAGTGGTGAGGGTATTTTTGTCCAAAAAATTAAAAGGACGATTTTAATACGAAAAAAACGTTAAGAACCATTTTAAATCGAAAATTAGATGAGGAACAGATTTGACTCTGGCGAAAAACTTTAAGGACCAAAACCATATTTATCCCTAAAATTTATGTATCTGTGTATCCCAAATTCGTATTAGTATCTATATTTCATAGAATAAAATCATTGTGAAGTATAATTTAAATAAATAAATTATGGAACTAAGAAATGGCTTTGGAAGAAAATAAATAGAATTTTAGTCTTTTTAAATATGACAAAATATACATAAATGATAAACGTATAATGCATTTGATTCTATTTTTGTGAAAATCTATTTATATAATTATTTAGAAGATTCATATAAACAAAATTGAGCCAAAAAATTGTTATTTTTATATTTTTTTAAATTTTTGTCACTCACTTAAAAAAATTACTTAGGACAAATTACCAAATTTAAAATATGAAAATATTTTTTTTAAGTAAATATAAAAATATTGTGTCGAAATTTACTTTTAAAATTATTTTTAAATACAAAAATACTAGATGTTAAGTCTTTTTACCAATTAAGTAAAATTAAGTTGTTCTCATGCGTCACTCTCTTTCTTTTATTACATTCATTCTTTCTCTTCTTTAACGAATAATAGCTCACTCTCGACCCTTTGTTCTTTCTTTTCTTTCGATTTTTTGCTGCATTGTGCTGAATTTTTTGTGCATTCTCTTTAGAATTTGATGTTAATTAGATGTTGTTTTAGAATTTTTCAATATACAACGCAGTATTTGTGAAATTAGATCTGATTTTTCGTTAAATATGCAAATCTTCATTAACAATGAAAAATCATAGTTTAAATGAACAAAATCAGTGTGAATTGGATGTTTTTTATATTGAACGTAATTGAAAAGATACAAATGACTTTTGTAGTGATTCTGACAAATTAATATGAACTATCAGAATATCAATTTCGATTACTTGTGTTATTGTTCTATGCTCGGTATTTATGAGCTATTTGTATATATTTTTATTTTGTTTTTAGATTCTGGTTATTTATGATGATATTAGCTTTTGTTACTTGAGTTGCTCTATAACAAATTAGTGTTGTTCTATGATTCTGATTTTTGTTCTATATATATAAATTTTTGTGATATGCTAATTAAATATGTGCTATGCTTAAATATTTTTGTACTGCGATAAATTAAAACTTATTTTTTTATGTGCTTTTCGCTATGGCTATTTCAAAATCAATTTTTGTATGATGCTGATTATCGGTATATACCAAATTTGGGATGATTTTTCACACTCTTGAAGAAGTTGAAAAGTCATATGAATATTATGCCAAACATACAGTTTTTTCTACTAAAATAAGAAACTCAAATAGAAGAAAAAATGAAATAAAACCTAATTCATTACATGTAATAGAGAGGAAAATAGCAAATATGGTATACTGCATGCAGTGAAGATAAATTCGACATTTGTTGCAAGGTATCTTGCAAAATCTATATGAATATGGTGAAGGATACTAGTATTTGAGTTATTTCAAAGGTTGTTCTGACCCATCCACATTCATGTTGTCCCGATTAAGCTGAAATGCTTAAACAACACAGGGAGCTTAGCCTACATGTTCATCGGATAATCGAGAATAATGATAAAACTTGTATCAGATCAAGTAAAACATAACAAGTACTTGTTGCAATGGTTGGTGATCATCGTGGATTAAATTTTGTCGAAAATGTTGTTAGAAATTATATTAGTAGGGAGATTCGTAATGTTTCCGAAGTAGATGATGCAAAAGAGTTGAAAAAATACATTTTGAGAGAGGACTGCATTTGAGTATTTTGGTGACGTAGTTTTATTTGATATTAAACATAATTTATGTGTTAAATATATGAATTTTTGTGTTATGTATATAAATTATTGTGCTGAACTAAGATATACTCTTATTTCTAAATTTTTTGGTATGATTAGCCTTTTGCTTTTTTTGTTGGTGTGAATCACTATCTTCATTTTGTACTTTTTGGATGTGTTTTTATGAAGAATACAGACAGGAGATAATTTCAAGTATTTATTTGAATGTTAGTTTCGTTGTATCAGTAAAAAAATTCCAAAAGGTATCATTACTGATCAATATGCATCGATGTTAAGTGCTATTGAGATTAAATAGTTATAAGAGACATGTTGAAATTCAGCAAGAGATGAATTATATTGTTTGAGGCTCTCTTTCAAAAGAATAATTTAAAAACAGTTTGAGTAATGTTCTTATTAAATATGATGTAGATGAAAATAAGTGGTTAATATGTAATATTTTTGTACTACATGATTATATTTTTGTGCTTAAACACGTTATTTTTGTACTATTCTTAGATATTTCTTTACTTTGGTTGATTTAATTTGCTTACTTTTTACATTCTTTTTTTATAGAACCGTTTGAAGATCGTGATCTATAAATTTCAATACATCTTGATTGTTATTTTTAGGTTGGAATGAGAAGTATATAAATAAACGAAAACATATATGCTTTTTTTTAATTAGTTTTTTTACATAGAAGAGCTAATTGATTCAATTTGTGAAGTAATATGATAATTGTCTTAGCTGTAAAGAATGAAAAAAAAGAAAAGAAAAATTGATGCTAAAGATTTTAATGGTGTTATACATTGTGCAACAAATCATCGGTAGAAGCTCAATTTTAACTTATTTACACTCATGTAAAGTTTAAAGAAGTACAAACACAATTTAGAAAAAAAATTGTATTACAAAATTGAAGCATCATCTTCTAAGCATTAAGACATACAAGGTCTTAGAACACGTTGTAAACTCCGTGGTTAATAGTTTTAAAGTTACATAGAATCAAGAGGTATATTATGTCGTCATTCTTTGTGTGTACTAAGTTTTAAGCAAGTAAAATAAAGTGAAATCAAGATATAAAAAAATATTCAAGGAATATCCATTCATTCTCTTAGAGACCAAAAAAGTAATTGAAGTTCAATCAGACAGAATAAAAGAATAATGGAAGTCCCATTCCCATATAGGGATTGGATAGATAACAAAATTCACAACAATAATGTGGGTATTGCAAAAAAGATTTGGGTAAGGATTCATTGAGATTGTAAATTTTGAACAATACTTTTTTTGTATGAGCCAAGCCAATAGGATGAACTGAAAAAGTTCTGCATCATGAACTATGTAACTTTCGCGGCAATATAATATGGTATAAATTCCTTATCTAGAACTTCCGCCCTGTTTAAAATTTCATTGCTTAGTTTTTTTTTTCTTCATTTTGAGAGTTCCAATAATTATTCAATTCATCATAGAAGATTTTTTCTCTTGTTAAAGAGTCTATTCTTTTTTCCAGTTGTTGGAGTAAAAATTTAAAAAAGAAAAGTATAAAAAATATCAAGAGCAGTCATGATAAGTCATTATTAAAGGCTAGACGTAAGAAATTTGATGAGCTAGTCTTTTATTCACATAATTTTTGTGAATTTGCATCAAAATGTTTAGAGTTGACTGCTATTTTACACCGTGCATTTGACAATATAATGTCTGAGATACAGGAATATAAATTCAAAGATAATGAAAGAACTATGTTATCATAATTCACATGAAGATGGTTATCTGGATGATGTTAATGAATTTCAAAATCCACCACATGTGAAAATAAGAAGACGTCTTAAAAAATGGTTGGGATCAAATACCGAAAAAAAAATTACAAATGCAAGAAAAAGAAAAAAAAGCTCTACTTGAGGTAATTTTGATATGCCATTTTATATTATGATTTGTTTAACGTGTTTTTAATTCTCTTAATTTAATTTATTTTTTAAAATTTGAATTTAGTAGATCATGAATTAATAATAGAGCAATATTCAAGTCTTTATCATGGATAAAGTATGAATTCTCAATTTAGAGATTTAATGAAATCAAACATAAATTCGTAGATAAAAAAACAAAAAAATTTATAATTTTGTCATAGATGAAATATTTGGATTGCTTTTTCATTATTTTAATTAAATAGTATGATGGATTTGGTACATGTTAAAATAAAGCAGAAAATGAGCATCAGTTTAATATATATCATAATTGTGTACTGAAAAGAAAAATTATTGTTCTATGTTTTAAATTTCGATGTTAGCCATTATAATTTTTGTGTTATAAAATAAAAGTAGCAATCAAACAAGAGATTTAAGACAATCTTTATTTTTTGTGTTGACACAAATTTTGTGTGCTATGCTTCAAAATTTTTATACTAGCCATAATAGTTTTTGTGCTACGTAATAAAGACAACAATAAAACGATAAATTTAAAGCAATCCTTATTTCTTGTGCTGAACAAAAATATTTTGTGTGCTATGCTACACAATTTTTATGCTAGGGTATAAATTTTTTATTAAAAGGAGTAAATTTATACAATGAATTTTTAAATAAATTCCTAAAAATTTTATAGTAAACAAAAATAAATATTTGTATTCTTGATATGAAATAAAAAATTAACATTTTAAATATAAATTTATAGATAAACATCTTATTTATTGACTAAATCAGCTGATGTTAGTTGATAAAACAGACTTTGCAACGAAGCAAAAGATTTAGGTATACTTATGTTTTCTTATTTTTCACTTGCTTCATCTGGATCTTTATTTAGCTCACTAAAAAAAACTATAGAAATATACTACTTTCTAAATCCTTGAAGATCATTCTACAATTGAGGAATAACATGTTCAAATTCTATCAAATTAGACTTAGAAAATTAACTAGATTTAAGATACTTATTTCATTTTATTTTGGCATCATTATTCTTTTATTTGTCAAGTTTGTTGAATTAAATAATTCTAGCCACTTCATCATATAAATTGCACAATCATATAAGATAAATCAATAAAAAAACATAAGAAGAATGTAAGAAATAACTCATATTAAAACATAAATTAAGTAATAAAAAGTCATACTTATTTTTCTGCCATGGAATGTTGATATATTTTATTGGTTACTCAATTATTTGTTATCTTCTTTTAATAATTTAGGATATGCTAACATTTCATTTATGATTATATTTTGAAAGTCATAAATTGAAAAATATATTAATATAGAATAAGAACAAGCACAACATATAAAGATGCAGATAAATAATAAAAGAAAAAGTATGAAGAGCCAATATTTTTATTGTACAATACATACAATAGGAGTTTAATTAAAATTAAAATTAAATTATGGGTAACTAATTAATTGTTTCATATTTAAAATTTGAATAAAATTAGGATTCTCTTCAGTGACCTCAACACAAATGGCAACCCTAATTCTAATTTCCTCTCAGCGCCGTTCTTCTTCTTCTTTCCTTTTAGCACTGGCGTTCCCTCTTCCTCCCTCATGCTACCATCATCCACCGCACCAAGCTCCCCTCGCGTCGCCCTCCTCAATCGCGCCCCAGCAGACGCGTCCTCCCTTATGTCTCCCTCCACTATGATACAGTGACCCCGACCATCGTTAGTGCGGCCGTTGAAGCTCGCCACTGTTTGCTGTCCGACGGCCTCCCTTCTGCTCACCACCGGGCTTGTTGCGATTCTGCTCTCCGCGACTGACGCCCACCAACACGATAATTTCCTCTCTGCAGTGCTGTTTCAATTTGTATGTTTCTAGTGTCATTAATTTTTCAAATTTGAATAAAAGTTTGTTGGATATTGTGTGGGTTTTTTTATCATTATTCTAATAAGTCATGGGAACTCAAGGACCAACTGATCACAACTCTCTTACTAATGGCTCTATAAGTCTCTGTATCTATCTATCTTTTTGTATATTATTTTTATCATTATTGTATTTGCAACAAATAAGTTCTTGTTTCAGCCTAAATATGAATATGAATTTGACCATGAATAGAGAACTAAATTATTACTATTTAAACCGTTAAAATAATTCCTTTATTCGCCATATTTTTTTCCTCAATTTTGTTGTGGCTTGTTGTCCTGTTGCTCATTTTTTGTTTTATCCCAAACACAATGATGTTGAAGTCTCTTTCTTTCTTCTTCCTTTATCTTTCTTTTCTAGAAAATCGCAAAAAATCATGAGAATTTTGTGGAATAATAAATGTCCTTCTTTATTGTTTTAGTCTAAAATATTTTATTTTTTCTATGTTTTGGAGTTTCTTTCTCATGAGGTTGGATGTTTAATTTACTCATTGAAAATTTTTTTCCATGGATGAAATTTATAGAAATTATTACTTTATAACTTTCAGAAGACCAATGCTTTTAGGATGATATTGAAGAAGAGCCAAGGTCTTTGGGTCCTCTTGGTCTCCAACAGGTATCGAATCAGGATTGTTTGCTTATTTTGTGGATGAATATTCATTGATGAAGTGATTAAGTAATCATTAAAATACCTATTACAAACTGGACATGAATTGATGTTTTATATAAAAATATGGTCGGTTGAGATTTTTATGACAATTCTTGTATAGTTGTATCACCTAATGGTAAAGTTCTTGCCTTTTGTTCTAAAGCAGTGCTATCGTCAGAAAAATATTTTTCACTACCTTATTCTTTCATTGAACTAAACTACACTAGCCAATAGCAACTATGGAATATAATGAAATTAACCAAATTCAATGGTTGAAAATTAGCTGCAATAGAATGAGAACGATTCATTATTGTTGGATATTTATTTTACTAGGTATGCGGATGCTTATTTTCATTTTTAGGTGGATGTTTAGTTGATTGGATTGAATTCTAAGTAGATACAATTTATTCAATGTTAAATTCCTGATGGATGACAAGGTTTTTTTGTGACAAATTATTGAAGAATTTCAATTTTAAGTATGAACACATTCCTCTAACTCTGCTCATCAAATTTAAGGCTCTTAACAGAATTAATGTTATGAGTTGTTGCATATTGTGTGGATGAAATTGATGCACAATAGGTCTTTGGATATGCCCTCTACAAAGATGGGAAAAATACCAAGCTCTCTTATCCCTTGGAAAAGTTTAGTTCTGATATTTCCGGTAAAAGCTTTCATAATGGCCGCTTCATCCAAAGAATGCTAGCGAAGGCTTCTTCTCTTCCCAAGTACAATTTTCTCACCAAGTTCACAATTTGATTCTTGAATAAATAGCTATACATGAAGACATGAAGTTCATATGATCTTGCTTTTGTACAAGTATATTATGCAGTGTAAAGTTAAAACAAGTAACTATCACATCTCTATTAGAAAAAAATGAAATTATCAAAAGAGTTCACTTCAAAACTAAGAGTGGAGAAGAGCTTATAGCAAAGGCTCCTCTCACTGTAGTTTGTGACAGTTATTTTTTCAACTTAAGGCGTTCCCTTTGCAATCCTAAGGTATAAATTCTATCATATTAGATTTATATATTTTTATTATATTGTAGAATAGAATAACAGTTCATAGTTCAAAGTTATTCAAGAGATTTTTTAACTCCCTTGCTTTCACTCTTAGAATAAAGTAGTTTTAATATAGGTCGGATGTTCATTTTACTAGGTAGGTCGATAGTTATTTCATTCTAATTTGGATATTTATTTGATTTGGATTGAATTTAATATAATTTTGCTTGATTAGAAGAATTTGTTAAAAAAATATTGTGAACATGGTGTCTATTATAAACTAAAATGTTACTAACACGCTTAATCTTGTTTAAGTTAGTCATTTTCTTGGTGGTTATTTATGTCGTAGTACCATACGTCACTTAATTCCTTTGGTTGGTTTTTTGTTTGTATTCGATTGCAGGTCGTGGATGTGACGGACGTGACTGAGCTAGAAACTGATAAGACAGAACTTAGTCATATTGTAGAATTGGATTTAGTGTACCATTCACTGAGTTCAAATATGCTTGAAGTTGTTGCAGTTAGATATAAGTGATTAAGTTATAACAGGGTTATGTGAGATTTAGATTTATTTGTAAAACAAATACTAGATTGTATTTTTCTTTAGCCATTTAAACTAAGTCGGATGTTCATTTTACTATAATTGCATATGGTTCTTTCCATTCTAAAGTAGATGGTTATTTTTGATATATTATTTTTCCTTTACTTGATTTCCTACATTTTGTTTGCACATGCCCTGCAAGTTTTTTTTAATATGTAGGTTGAATCAGATTTAGTTTAATTTGATTGAATTCAAACTGTGTTTTAGTTATGCCATTTAAACATGATGCACAAGTGGTATTTTTCGTCGATTGCTTTGTTGTTTCTTATCAATTAATACGAATGTTCATTTTACTATGTATGTGAATTGTTCCTTTCATTTTAGAGTGGATGTTTATTTTGAGTATACTATTTGTCCTTTACTTAATTTTCTGGTTTTTGCATCCGAATTCTCTGTGTGTTTCTTTTGTTTTATAGTTTGAGAATTATAGATTAAAATACGATTCTTGTAAACATTGATATTAAATGTAAAACAAATAAAGTCTTAATTTGAAATAAAAAGAATTTTTTTTATTACATAACATTTACACGAGATATATAATTTATAGTTTAGAGAAATACTAGAAAACCAACAGTTAGTCATCAATATTTAAAAGTGTGTTAACATAAGAAGAATCTTCAAGAAAAGCTGCATCATGATGACAGTATTAAACTCTTCAAGGCTAACTTAAGGAAGCTTGTCAGAAGCTATCTACTTGTAATCTTTCTCCAACATTTTTGGATGCTAGAGATTGTACCTGTGATCCTTCTTACTTTTCCTTGCTCTTCAATTTTGTAACCCTTGCGATAGTCGATGTGCACTGAAAAATAGGAACACAGCTCAATCTTTAGGCATATCAATTACTAGTGTGTAACAAGAATTCATTAACACCAAGCTTTAGAAGATAATCAACAATCTATGAAAAAAATCTTAACTTAAAAAAAGCATAACTAAGTGATTAACTAAATAATTACTTTCACTAAACCAATAAAACAGAGTGAAACTCAATTTCAATACAAAATAAAATAAACATATACATACATAGTAAAATGAACATCCACTTTAGTTGATAATAAACATCTAACAAATTAACCAAACTTTTATCCGTGCACCATGTTTAAATAGCCTAACTCAAACCCAACTTCAATTCAAGAAAACATAAACTAAGTCTAATCCAATTTTTCTCCATTACTCTGAAACCACTTAACAAAAGAAACTAGTAGAGCATGTACATGCAGAATTCAACAAATCAAGCAAAAGATCAATATTATAAATAAAATAAACATTGAATTTTCGAATAAACGAACCATCTACATACATAGTAAAATGAACATCCACTTTAGTTGATAATAAACATCTAATAAATTAAGAACTTTTATTCAATTATTACATTCTTGATTAAAATCCATATATAAGAGGCCAGAACCTGCTTCAACCAATGTCAAGCAGACCAGAACCCCATCTTGTTCCTTGAATTAGCAATTCATTCAGGTTAGTTGTACTGTTTTGAAGGAACTGTGACTTAGCTGGATCACAAAAAACTGAATTTCAACCATTGCAATTCAGCATGAATCCAGTGTGAACATCTTCACATACAGTACCATACAAGAATCCAATCTGCAATAAGGAATAAGCACACTGAAAGGCACTGTGTTAATGGAAAAAAAACATAGATATTCTTAATCTTTATTACCTCTTGACCCCATTTAGTGTTAGTTTCATAGTTACATGAAGCCAAAAGTACAGTCTCTTCATTAGGTAAAGCTTTTCCGCCATTCACCAAATCAGGAGTGAAATTATGTTGTTTTAAGAATTTGATTAATTTGTTGGATGTGTCAAATTGTTGTTGGGGTTCAAGTTCAGTGCCTAACATTATTGAAAACATAGAATTATAATATGGGTATGCAGTTATGATACTCATATCTAAAGCAAAAACAACTGAATAATTTCAATAAAAGCCAAACATTCAGGAACATGCTAAATTCATTGCAACCATCTATAATAACAATTTATTCTACAAGTTCCAACACAATGACATTGCAACAATAGAGTTCTTCACTATGAACAATCAAATACCTCAGCTAGATTCAATGCATGTACAGCTAGTAGCAAGAGAAACAGATATCATCACAGCAACAAATCAACCCACTAACCTCCAGTAACTCATCAACCACAGAATGGGTTTGGCCACTGTAACAACAACGAGGTCTGCCCGTTCGATTTTCACGGCTTCAAGGGGATGATACAGGACGAACGATGCAGGAAGCAGGAGGCACCCACAATGGTCTCGGTATTTGCGTTGGGCAAGCCGTGACTCAGGCTCTGTGACGTTCAACTAGGGCGGCGACGAGTCTCTCCGGTGAAGCCCATGCGAGACCTGCAACAAAAAGCGAGGGGCGAGCGAACTGGCTGTGACCGGCGACATAGGAGGCACGCGCTGGAGGATGAGCAGCAGGGGTTTGGTCGGCGCTGATGGAGGTGCAGGGTCACTCGGCGCCACTGCTATGGGATGGTCAAGAGAGGTCTCAAGGGTTGGATAAGAGGGTTGTCGTCGGTGCTAAAAAAGAAAAGAATTGGGAAAAATTGAATTAGGAATTAAATAGTTATAATTAAAATAAAACTGAATGAGATTTTTAAAATTAGGGTGAAAGATGAGTTGGTTTTCATTTTTTATTGATATTGGGTCCAATAAACAGCCCATTGTAGCCATTGTAAACATACTTCATTGTCTCCCTAGCAAAATTCATAATTTAAAAAATAGAAAATTTATAATAAATTGTGTATGTTATCTCTTTCAGAGCTTGAAAACTTTTTGGGCAAAGAGTCAAGCACGTAAAATTTATTATGCTCAATATGCAAAACATATAACCTAGGTGGCGACTATTGTGGTAAAAGAGAGTACGTCAGAAAGGAGAGATTGTGGGATCAAAAGACTAATTCCTCCATATCACTACGAGAATTGATTCATTCATTCTTTTTTTTTTTACGAATTGATTCATTCATCTCATTGTAGAAATTTATTGGTCAATTTGCAACACATGAATACTTGACGGTCATACGTTTTTATTTACAGGGATGAGACATTAAAATAGAGACACAAAATTATGTTCGACAGATGATATATGAACAAAGACGTTGTATCTAGAAATACTGAATAAATATATTTTGTGTCTATCTTGACAGAAATAACACAGAGACACTAAAAAGTGATGCAATTTATTTTTTATTTTTTTCTTTTTATTATTCTTGTTAATTTTTTATAATTATATTTTTTATTGTTATATTATTCTTCTCAATTTTTTTGAATGAAAAAAATGAAAAAATTTATTTTCATATTATTCTAATTTATTATCAAATAAAATATAAAATATAAAATTTTGTATCTTATTGTTAGTATTTTATTTTATCTTATTCTCAACAATAAATAGTCTAATAAAATAACTCAGACAAAGACTGATTTGACTGGTTGAGTTAAGCTTTACAAATTACTTTATGTATATTTAAAACTTATAAACTAAAACGTTTATTTAAAAAATTTTAAAAAGTAATTTGAGTAATTACCTTAGTTTAAAATTGTAATTTTCAGTGTTACAATAATTAAAAAAGAAAACTGAATCTAAGACAAAAGTATTATAGCGAAATTGGTGGATAAGTTTTTTCTTTTTTATTGAGATCAAAATAAAAGTATTCAAATTTTATAGGAATTAAAAATAATTTAGCAAATATGTATTCTAAGGATACAACTTATAAAATTTTTAAAGTTTTTTATAAAAAAAATATAAAGTTGATGAGTTTTTAGTGTATTCATTAAATAAGAATTTAAAAATTTATGTTAATAATAATTTTAACATATATAATATATTATCACTAAATTAAATATTTTATTTTTTTATTTTTTATTTTAAACAAGTGCTAACAGGTGGCATAATGTGCGAAGAAGTCGTGGACTCGTGGTTGAGTTACGATCATATATCAAAAGTCAAACGAGGAAAAAAGTCAATAATTAAATTCAGTGGTTGAAAAATTATTTCTTGTGAAAGGTGCTTCTTATTAAAAAAAAACCGTCACATTAACTATGAATTAAATTGACGTTCAAATTAGATATAAACTATACAAATAGTTGTCAATAAATAATAATTTAAATAGTATAATTTTTTTATATTCACTTAAAAAATTATAGGTTCAAATTTCTTAATTTTTGGTAAAAAAAAATACTATACAAATTGTTTTTAAGTTTCTTTTCAGTTTTAGTTATTTTAGTTGAAATTTGTAATTTTTTAAATAAAATAAAACAGGTTTTGCTAACATATATTTTGAAAATTTATAAAAAATTATTTAAGTATAATATTTATATTTTTGGAACATTAAAAATTTTGAATCATTATATTTTTAATATGTACATTTACTGTCTATTTTAGCTAAACTTGTAAAAGTTGCAGAAAATAAATGTCCAGATATAAATTTTAGTGTTAAGTATTTTTTTCGTCCCTAAGATTTTGGGTCAAAATTAAAATCGTCCTCAACTTTTTTTGTTATTAAAATCATCCTCAACATTACAAAACGTTATAAAATCATCATTTTGTCCATAAACAATATTTTTTGACAATTTTGCCCTTAAAAAAATGCTTCTCCTCACCACTAATCCCCAACCCCCCT
>NC_029779.3:14483970-14514316 GCF_000817695.3 Arachis duranensis
CACTAACCTTCCTTCATCATCATCGCCAAAACTCTTTCTCTTTATCTTTGTCCCAAACTTTTATTCTTCCTCACCACAAACCCCACTCATCTTCTCATCATCATCACCATCACCATTATCATAAAAACAAAGACTGAATCACACACAAATTAAAGAATCACAAAGTAAAGAGACTTCATCCGGTAGAAGCTTCTTCAAGAGCTTGAACCATAAGCGATTATTGTTGCTGTCGGAGGAGGAGCCACAACAGATGGTGGTGCCACCGTGAACGACGCGGTGGAGGAGGAAGACGCGACGAAGCCAATCTAGTCTTCATTCTATCCAAAGATGCAGTAGTCGTCAAAGAGAGTTCCACAGCAGAATTGAATGACGAATTGGAAGCGCTTCTTGAGAATAAGGTTATGGATTGAGAAATGAGGGAACGACGAGGAGGGAGTTGTTGTGAACGGTAAGAGGATGCCAACAAAAAAAATAAAAGGATTTTGATTAAGGTATGGTGCTGTTCTGGATTTCAATTTGTTCTTCATTCTTTTTTTTTCTAATTTTTTGGTATAATTTTTTTTATTTACTTTTTCTTTGTCTTTGTTGTTGTTGATTCTATGCAGGGTTAAGGTCAAACTTGTGATGATTTTGTGTCAGTAAGAGAAGAAAAGGTCAAGGCAATGGTGTGATGGGAGGAGTGTTGAGGGTGGGGAGTAAATAACAGAGGCAAAAATAGAAGGAAGATACACTGCGATTTTAATTTTCTTCCCTTGCTCTCTTTCTCTTCGTTTTTCCTTTTTTTTTTTTTGAAGAACATATACATGAGTTCTTCCTTTTTAATTTTTTTAATTTTTTTAATTTATGTTGCTAATTTTGTGATTGTTGCTATTGATGGATTGCTGATTTATTTTATGATTGTTGTTGTTGCTATTGGATTGTTGATTTATTTTGCTGTTGTTATTGCTGAATTGTTGATTTATTTTCTGGTTAGGGTTCAAGGGAGATTAAGAATCTAGGAGAAAGAGAGAGAAAAAGAAAGAGACTCGGTGATGATGAAGAAGGGGGTTGGAGGTTAGTGGTGAGGGGAAGAGCTTTTTTTAAGGGCAAAATCGTCAAAAAAATATTGTTTATGGATAAAAGAATGGCTTTATAACGTTTTGTAATATTGAGGATGATTTTAATAACAAAAAAAGGTCAAGAAAGATTTTGATTTTGACCCAAAACCTTATGGACGAAAAAATACTTCACCCTAAATTTTAAATAGAATGCAAGTATAATTTTCTTATTAAATTAAATATAAATGTAAAACTTTCATCCGTACATGTCTATAGGACTGCCTTTGTTTATAGACATAGCACATTAAGATAGAGATACAAAGACACAAAATTGTATTTAACAAATAAGATATGAATAGAAATATCTATTATATCTATTATCTATTATATTATATAAAAATCGGATGTCTGCACTTAATGATGAAGCTGACGTGGCATGCTTCTGAGAGTGTTTCCCGATTTAATTTATTTGATTTGATTATATATTTAAATATTAATATAATTAATATAATTTAGATAATTTATTATCATTTATATTACTTAATTAATTATACTACATTAATTATAATTCGTTATATTAGTGAATTAATCTTTTCATTTATAAAGTCTAAAATAAAATAAAAGTTTAAAATGAATTTAAAAAATTATTATTTATTCTAATTAAATTTGTTTATCTACTGCATATCAATTAACATTAATTTATAATACATTAATTTATAATCGTTTGACTTAAAAAAAATGAAAGCCCAGCAGCCGGTTTGGACCGGACCGGTATACACTCGGTTTGCCTAATGTGATGTCGTTTCAGGGGGGAAGGAATAACGCGTTAGTGCGTTACTGCTTGCTGGTCTCCTCCTCTTCTCTTGCGTTACTTTCATTCATTTCTTCATTCAAAGAAAACAAAAAGGAAAAACCCTAGCTAGCCTCCACCACTGCCGAACGGAGTGACCGGTTGCCGCCGTCCGTGGCTGTCCGAGGAGTCTTTCTTTGTACTGTCGGTGTTTTCCAAGTCAGATCCCCTATTTGATGTCTTCTTCATCACTCGGCGCCCATCCTCCGTCGGATTCTTCCTGCTGCTCGCGGTCATCTTGTCGCCGTCGTCTCGGCGTCATTATCTCGATGGTCAGTGGCAGATCCCCTATTTGATGTCTTCTTCATCACTCGGCGCCCATCCTCCGTCGGATTCTTTCTGCTGCTCGCGGTCTTCTTGTCGCCGTCGTCTCGGCGACATTATTTCGAAGGTCAGTGGTTTTGGTGTGCACCTGTTCTTCGATTTTCATTTTATTCTCTGAATTTATGTTCTGAAATCAACAAATTATTGAATGATTATAGGGTTTTGTGTTTTGCTAAAATCTTTGAACGATTATTTGATTTTTTAGTTCTGGCTCTGTTGTACTGATGCTGCTTTGTGTTTTTGTAAAATTTGTAGATGATTATTTGATTATTCAGGTCAGGGTTGTGTGTTTTGTGTTTTGTGTTTTAGATTACACGAAAAAAAAAAAACAATTACTTGGAACACTTGCACACAAACATGCCCAGTCCTAACAGCAGCTTCCCAATGGATCCTTGGTTGGGTCCTTTCCTGTTCTCAAAACCTTGGTTGTAATCATGGTAAGTCTCTAAACTAATTCATTAATGTATGTAATTTAAAACCCTAATCTCAAATTGCATGCGACCCATATGTATATATTTTTATTTTGTCTAAATCTTATATATATTTTTTATTTGTCTTATGTTGCAATATTTTTTTTGGAGTCAATAAAAATCAATTCCTCAGATTTTAAATTATAGAAAATATGATACTATGCTCTCAACACAATCTTTGGTCATATATGGAAGGTAGTGATAACAAACCTTTTGGGAATTATTTCAGATTAGGAAACAAAAATTGGTGCTATATATCGAATTTAATTCTCATAATGCCTTTAGTCTGTACCTCGTGAAATGTTAGTATCTATGATATAGAATGATTTGACAACATACAGAAATAAAATAATTTCATGCCTTTTCGAAACTTATTGTGATTTACAGTACCTAATTAGTGTATGTAAATATGGTGATTTCCTCTTCAGCATATATTGTTTCTTATTTTGATTTTTCAGAATTAAACTTCAGTTTGCCATGTAAATGGAACATAGTAAATGTTGGTCGTTAATTTCTAACCTAATTTTGAATTTTATTTTATTTATTGATTTATTGATTTTATTAATATGATTCAGATTCTTTAATCTTGAATAGTCTAAACACTTTCCCTTTTTTTTAGCTGGATTTTGATAGGAACGTAAAGATTCTTGCAATCCTTACCAATACTGGGGCTGAACAGTGCTGTGACTCTCTATAAGTTTAGCATAGGTGATCACCACATTTATTCTTTATCTACACTGAAATTCAGATTATTTAAGTAATTTTGTAGTGGCAGGTAGCAATGGCAGCTAGGTGAGTTCATGTGCCATGTGGATTGTTTCACAATAAGTTTTTTTTATCTTTCACTAAATATGAGGTCTTTGATTTTTAGGTATGATCTCATCAAGTGTATCAATGCTGGTCCAGCGCATAAGGTGTGGAAGCTCAAAGTACGTGTCATTAGACTTTGGACCGTTTCTCAATTTGCAAGATCTGGGATGAAGGCACCTATTGAGATGGTTGTCCTTGATGAAGAGGTAAAATTTTCTCTTTTCATTTCAGATTTATTTTGGTAATGACCGAGTAATAAACCTCATTTATCTATGACTCTATAAAATTAATGCATTCAGGGAGATACAATTCAATGCACTGTAAAAGACATATTTGTTCCTATCTTCGAGGGCTTACTCGCTGAGGGCAACGTGTACGTGGTCACTAATTTTGGAGTTGCTTTGAATACTATCAAGTTCAAGCCTACTAGACACGAATTTAGGATCCATTTCAAGAGGAACACGATTGTGCGTCCGGTACAAGATTCTTCAGTTCCATTGAACGGATTCAATTTTGTTCCGTTCAAAACAATTCAATCAGAGTCTAAAGAAGATGGTTATTTAGTTGGTAAGTACTTTGTTAGATTAATCTATGATGCATGTGTTGTTTAATTCTTTGAAGTCTAATTTTTTAATCCTATATATTGTTTTGCACCATTTGCTGTCTTTTTTATTATGAGCATATAGTGGACAGATATGGATTCAATTGATGGTTGTTGCTATTCCTCTCAAGTCTCAACTATTGAATATTCATATAATATTAATCTAAAATTTGTTTCATTGAGATATTATATTAAGGAGGAATTTTTTGATTATTCCCTTCCTGTAACAAATATTCCCTTGCTGTAATTTTATATTAAGAAATAATATAATTTCTAACTTAGTTAAATAGTTTCATTTGAATTTTGTTTAATAAAAATGTTTATATAATTTTGTGTATTATCCTTATAATGTCCTATAATTTTGTTTATTCAGGAACTTCAATTTCTAGGCCCTAATTATTTATTAATAGTTTTTTATATTTTTATTTTTAAGAGAATTAAAAGGATCTGATTTCAACATGAATAAAATGCGTTGATTCCAAAGAGAATAATTTGGGCATATAGAGTTTTGTTAATCAATAGATTGGTGCCTTTATTTTGTAGATGTGATAGGTCAGGTTGCTTCTAAGGGTAACTTGGTCGAATTCACACGGGACGGGAAGCTGTCAAGTTATATCACCATAGAACTTGATGATCTTGAGTAATGCTTAATATCTTTTTGATAGTGACTTTTGTTTTAAAATCTTATTTTGGAATTTTGTGTCTCTCTTTACTCTACAAGAATTGCTGTTTCTTATAAGGGTGGACAGAAATTAAGGGTAACGTTGTGGCAGTCTTTTGCTTTTGAATTGCTCAAATATCTGGAGGAACACCCGTGTCTTACCTATGTGGTTATTCTCCAAATGGGCAAGATAAAATTTTATAGTAGTTTGTTTATTTGTTTATTTTATTGGTATTTGAATGCATGTTTTCTGTCATCATATGCTTATGGTATTTTCTTTATTTTATTATGTCTTTTGTAGGGGTCATGGGTGTATCTAACACAAACTACAATTCGAAACTGTTTATCAATGTTGAGTTTCCAGCTGCCAGGGATTTCTAAAAAGTGTCGTCGTGGCTTGAGGGAACTTGAGAAAAAATATTTCTGTCCCAATTGCATTGAGACTACGAGTTCTATGAGCCAAGGTATGACTCACGATACTTCTTTAACATTCACACACTATATACTCTTTGTCCTCGAAGATAGTGGTGTAATCTAATCATTTGTATTATTTACTCAAACACTATTAAATTATTATTATTCTAATAGGTATTTTTATAACATTTTTTTGTGAATTATATATAATATCGATTATTTTAAACTATTCTCCCTTGTGGGATGGAGACTCTTGGATAATTCCCCTTTTTGAGTTTTCAGATCGAATATGGAATCTTATGTGTTGTTTTTGAGTTTGATGTGAAGTTTCACACTATTCATGATTATTATATTTTTCTTGATTACATGTTGTAAAATTCTACTTGATTAGTAATTTTTTTTAATTAAAAGGCACTGCTCATAATTTTTGCTTTTGTTATGGCTAGTCGGTGTTAATTGTGTGAATGTAGGGTTGGAGATTTAGATTAACTATTATTGAAATCAGATTGCAAAGTTACTTTCGTGGCTTGCTATTTCTGTGTTTTTGGATTCTGATTCACAAGGGAAATATAAAAAAAATGATTGGCTACTGGTTTATTTAGCTTTGATTTGTTCACGGGGTCACTTGCTTTTAATTTTTTTAATTTCATTTGATGAATTTTATTCTTCCTTGTTGGATGGAGACTCTTGGGTAAGCCATTAAAAAATTATTTGCATCCAATTCAGTAATAACATATTATAGACGCTGATTATTGGTAAGATTTATGTAGTGTGTTGTTCTTGGACTGTATATTTTTTTGTGAATAATAGGTACATCATCCACATAAGGGTGATAGACCACACCGATGCTGCCTCTTTTGTTTTGTTTGATGGAGAAGCTGCAAAATTTCTTGGAGTTTCTGCTAAGGACCTTAGGCAGTCTTGTGTGACTAAGATTTGATGTCATATTCATTTTTTTGTGTTAATATTCTGGACTGTACCTTAATTTTTATTACTTATGAGAGCATGAATGAACTTTTTTTCCCTAACTGTGAAGGGTGTTGAGAAAAATTCCTGTCCCGAAGAGATTAATAAGCTTAGGGATATTAAGTTCATCTTCAAAGTGCAACTCAAGATGAGGAATCTGAACTCTTATGAACCATATGTGATTCATGTACTGAGAATGACTAATGAGAACTCTCTGGTCTCTACCTTCCTGGATAAATACCATCCTGACACTGTAATCCCCTCTGGCTAATAACTTTTTCTTTTGTTTCGGTATTACAAAAATAGATCAACCAGATTTTGATGATGTCTTTTTATTGAATCAATTGTTTTGTAGGGCCTTTTGTCCCATAAAAATTCTGAACTATTGAGTTTGTCTACTGGTCCATACGACACTTCTAAGGTTTGTGTCAAATGATTTCCAATTTAAATTGTTACAATGATGTTATTAATTTTTACATAATAACTAAAATATTATTATTCTTATATTTATTGGTACATGATGGCATATCCCAGGCTTGTGAGAGTGAGCCAACTCCATCACCTGCAGTTGATGAGAAACATAATTCTAAGATTCTCGGAGCTAAGAAACATATGGAAGAGATTGGAGAGGAGTCAGTTTCATCCAAATCTAAGAAAGGGAAGTGGGTTGTGGTGGAGGACTAAATCAACACGCCTCTATACAGTTCGATTTAAAATATAGGAGAATAATTTATTTAAACTATTATTTGAATGAACTATGGTTGTTTGAGAGTTATTAGGATCTACAATATATGAGTAGTTTATTTTTCAAAGTTTTTGTGTTGACATTAATTTATCTCTTAGAACTTGATACAAGAGTTGTTTCGCATATTTGTTTATTTAATCCAAGATTTTGAGTGTGTTTTCTTTTAATAAATAGTTATTATTATTATTAGTATTTAAATAATTATATAAAAAAATGAAAGCCCGTTGAAGAAATAAGTGTAATATTGGTGGTGGTGATAATATGTTGGTAATTGCAAGGCGAGTTGAGTGAGATTCAACTATGCACAGCATGTTTGGTCTTGGAATATCTTGAACCTTGCATTGGAATCCCCTCTCTCACATGGATATGATTACTACTTTGAGAACTTGGGAATAAATCATGCATTACTGAAATTATTTGCTCATTCAGCATCATTATTATTATCATTATCATATACTTCTTCAGTTTTAAAATAGGTATGGCTTTTATTTTAATTTAAAATGCATATTTTAATTTTTTAATGAATCTAAAAGTTAAAATTAAAACAA
Organism: Arachis duranensis; assembly: GCF_000817695.3. Lineage (NCBI taxonomy): Eukaryota > Viridiplantae > Streptophyta > Magnoliopsida > Fabales > Fabaceae > Arachis > Arachis duranensis. The sequence goes on from NC_029779.3 coordinate 14,491,397, forward strand.
CAATTATTTTAAAATAGACAGAATCTATTCAATAAACAGAAATAAGAACTTTTTTTAATCAATTTCCTTGTTTATCAAAATAAGTGTAGAGAATCTGATCAATCACAAGTAGTCTCTTTATAAATTAGAATGAATAGAGAAAACAAAAGAAAATAAAAAGGGAATTAGAATAAATAAAGAAAACAGAAAGGGAATTAGAATAAATAAAGAAAACAAAAGAAAACAAGAACACGTTAGCTGGTCTCCCTACCCTCTTTTGTTACTTTTATAAATTGGAATAGATAAATAAAACAAAAGAAAGCTGGTCTCCCTACCCTCTTTTGTTATTTTTATAAATTGGAATAGATAAATAAAACAAAAGAAAACAAAAAGGGAATAACACTTACTGCTTGCTGGTCTCTCTCCTCTCTTTTGTTACCTTTATTCATTCTTTCATTCAAAGATAACAAAAAGAGAAAACCCTAGCTAGCCTCCACCGCCGCCAAACAGAGTGACTGGTTGCCGCCGTCTGTGGCTGTCCGAGGAGTCTCTCTTTGTACTGTGGGTGTTTTTCAAGTCAAATCCCCTGTTCGATGTCTTCTTCCTCACTCGGCGCCCATCCTCTGTCGGATTCGTCCTGTTCGCGGTTGTCTTGTCGCCGTCGTCTCGTCGTCATTGTCTCGAAGGTCAGTGGCTTTGGTGTGCACCTATTCTTCGATTTTCATTTTATTCTCTGGATCTCTGTTATAAAATCAACAAATTATTGAATGATTATAAGGTTTTGTGTTTTGTTGAAATCGTTGAATGATTATTTGATTTTGGGGTTCTGGCTCTGTTGTACTGCTACTGCTTTGTGTTTTTGTAAAATTTGTAGATTATTATTTGATTATTCAACTCACTGTTGTATGTTTTATGTTTTAGATTATAGAGAAAAAAACCAATAACTTGAAACACTTGCACACAAACATGTCCAGTCCTAACAACAGCTTCTCGATGGATCCTTTGTTGGGTCTTTTCCCTGTTCTTAGAACCTTGGTTGTAACCATGGTAAGTCTCTGAACTAATTCATTAATATATGTAATTTAAAACCCTAATCCGAAATTGCATGCGACCCATATATAATTAAATTTATCATATAATTGATCCTATTTTTAATACGTCTTTTCACGTAATTTTTTTTATTTTGTCTAACTCTTATATATTATTTTTTTATTTGTCTTATGTTGTAATATTTTTTTTGGAGTCAATAAAAATCAATACCTCAAATTTTAAATTATAGCAAATATGATACTGTTATAAAATTATTTTTTCTAATAATTTAAGCTCATAAAAAAGGCATATGATTTGGATAAAACTATCTTAAATTTGCTACGTATGATGCATGGTTTAGAAAACAATAAAATGATGAGATTTTTTTTGAAATAAAATAATACAATATCTTTCTTCTGATACATATATTATGTGTATTACTGTACACGTATATATTATGGATTTTTCTGATACATATATTATGGGTATTATTATATACGTATATAGATATTTTTTTTCTTAAAGGAAGACATGAATTCAGCTGTTATTTTCATATCTTTTTTTACTCAATATAATTTTAATTGACAGTATTTATGATATAGAATAAGAGCTGTATTTTCAATTCAAATCTTTTTTATTTTTTATATTATCAAGACAGATTTTTTCTTCTTTGGGATTATGGAAGAAATATGATTTTAGATGCAGTCTAATTTTAAAGTGATTTACCCAAAAAATATACCTCTTCTTAGTTGCTATAAAAGCCTAGGAAGTATGGTCTTATATTGTTACCATACATACTTGCTAGAATTTATGTTTGCTTTTATTTTTTTATCTAGAGAAAAAATGGATAGACAATATGATTTGTTAGAGATGATTGCACCGCCAAAAGAGAGCTGGAAGATTCATGTCAGAGTAATCAGACTCTGGTCTTTACCAAAATTCAAAGACCCCAAATCCAGTAGCTCCATTGAAATGGTGTTGATGGATGAGCAGGTACTTCTAATTTATTTATCCACACAATTGTTTCTCTATTTTTATACACATAGTTCCACATTTGTATGATCTCACTCTCATAATTATTACAATTTCAATCTCAACAGTTTTATGCTTTTCTTGTGACCATTCAATTAAAAACTGAACAAGAATAAAACCCAATTGTATATTTCCTTGCAAGAAAAGCAAAAATTTTTTTTATAAAAGAATATTTTACAGTAAAAAAAGATTTAAATTTTAACTCTGTTAAATATTGTTTCATTTAAATTTTGTTTCATAAGAAAATTTATATAATTTTAATTATTATCCTTATAATGTCCTATAACAATTAAATAATGCTTTAAAAATTAACGTGTCTTATTTTGGTTTAAATTCTGCATTAAAGAATTCTATTAAGGAAATATAATTTTTTAAGGCAAAATAATTTATCAATCTGATTGTATTACATAGTATGTTTATATTTAGTGTATTTCATTTGAATTGGATGATGCGTCATTTTTTGTTATAGGTATAGGACTAAAAAAATTGTATTATTTAGTAAAATTTTTCTTCAATTTGTTATTGGCTTTGTTTTATATTATTATGCATTTTATTTTAACACATCTAAAGACAGATTTCATATATATAGCAACTAAAGAATTAGTATCCTTAAAGGTATCGTTGGTAAGGAATACTAACCTATTTATTTTTTGGTTTTTTCACGAACTTTGATTTCTAGGTCCTAACTATTTATTAGCAGTATTTTATATTTTTATTTTTAATATATATGAAACAACTTTATCTTCAATCTGATGAAGTCATGTCACAATGAGATCCCCATCTTGCTTGGACTTACATATATCAGAAAAACTAATCTTTGCCTTCTGTTTTGTTGTATTTTATTTCATGAATTTTTTAGAAAATTCAGTATATGTCCTCATTAAGAGTCAATTTAAAGGAAAAGAATTCAATCCAAATACCAAGTCTTTCAATAAGTGTGACTAGCATAAGATTCAAAAGGTTTGACTGTCGGCCATGAGGAACTATAATGGAAAAGAGAATCATTTAAATTGAGAATGGAGGGAGGGGTGTTTGGCCAATAAAGAGGGGGTTTTGAGAGACTTTTAGCAAACTTTTTAAAATGTTCTAATTAGATATACAGTTAAAATTAAATATTCTAATTATTCTCAATATATAGTTAAATATATGTTTAAAATATAATGATAGTATATATTAAAGTATTAAACATTTGAATCCATTATGTGTATATTCTTCCTTTGGTTGCATATAAATCTGTTATTAATGCTTAATACTTAATATTCTAGATTTAAATCATATTTTTAATTTATTTGGTTATAAATATTTAAAGAAAATTTTATATAAATTTTGTTTGTTTATTTAGTTGGACATTATTGGTACTGGGTGTAGAAAGTGAATAATAAAATTTTTTTCTTTGTGAAAAAATAGGGAAAAACTATGCATGATTCTGTAGGTGAGGATCTGATATCTGTGTTTGAGTCATTGATATCGGAAGGAACTGTGTATGTTTTTACATACTTTGGAGTTAACAACAACTGTGGGTTGTATCGCACAACATCACATCAATTTCGGTTGTTTTTTCAAGATAGAACTACTGTCTTACCCTCTTTCTGTGATGCAATACCATTATATGGTATTAAGTTGGTCCCTTTTAGAGAAATTATGGGATACTCTCCTCATCATTCTTTTTTGGTTGGTAAGTGTATAATTTATGACAAGTACAGAAGTTGATTTTTTTTAATTATGACAAAATATCACTAAAACGTGTGATTTGGGCACATTTTTCTGTTTGATATTTATTTAAGACGTTACTGGAGTTATGGCCGGCGTAGAGGGTGAGAGGAAATACATGAACGATGGCAAACTTATTAACATGATGGTCATTCATATTGCGAATGACGGGTGTATTTTTTCCAACAATCCTTACTCACCACTTAATATGTTTAAATAAGTAATCTTTTATTTTCTAAATAATTTGCATTTCTATACAGTTTACAGCTTAATATTGTTGTTCTTGGAGAGATGGTGGACCGGATCAAGGATTTTCTAGCATCGGGCGATCAACAACTGCCAATAGTTATTTTTCAATTTGCAAGAGTAAAAAATACTGGAGGTACATGAGAATTTGATTACTATCAAATTATTATATTCTTATTGTAACTATTTCTACTAATTATTGATATGCGAAAGGGGTGGCTCATGAAAGGTTGTCAATAGAAGGAAAGTTATGCCATCAATATTTTCATATAGTAAAAACAGTTGAGATAAGTAGAAATTTTTTTAAATATCATTGGAAATTCTCTTTTTTGTTTTTAATCTCTAAAATTTAATTGGTTGAAGTGATACAAACTATTAGTATATAAAATTGGATAAACGAGGTATCAGCAGTTTTTTTTTCTTTGTTGATTGTAAATCCTATGTTGAATTACTCGAGAATTAATTAATCAATATATAATTTTAAACTATATTTCTGTTATTATATAATACTTTTTATTATTTTATATTTGCATTGAATATTTTTTTTATATGTCATTGCTAAAATAAAAAGTTTTAATAATTAATTAGATTCATGATAGGTTATAGTTATTTTTTTAAATCTAAGTACACTTTTGGTTACCTTCCATTCGATAATTCTTCTGTCATGTATAATTGTATAACTCATTTAAACAATGGTTGTTATATATATGTACCAATATTGCGTAAAACATTATGTATGGTACTAGACTCTTGATAAATCCAGATATTCCTGAGGCTTTGATGCTTCGAAAAAGGTATTGTAACAATATTGTGAATTATTTATGGTTGTGCATATTGACTGTATTTTTGTGGCATCGTGATTGATAAGTAGTGTGTACCATAGAGAGATCTCGCAGTACCTGTCTGTGGTTTCTGGCAAACCAGCATATCTTGATGAAGATGAAGTTTTATATTCCACTGGGAGGAAAACAATAAAGAAGTTACGTGCTGCTGCGGATGTGAGTGCTTTATATAAAACTATTTTTTTCGTTTGGTTCATTTTTTTTAAACTTTCAAACTGTTCCTATATAGGTTGGATTCTATGTTGTTCGGGCCACTGTTCTTGATGTTGAACCCGTTCCAAGTTGGTGGTATAAATCATGTGTTTACAGCGTGAAGACAGAAGCTAATGCGGATGAATACTTCTGCGATGACTGTAATAGGGATGTGAATAATGTGGTTGACAGGTATTACTCTAATTAGATTTATTTGTGCAATCTTTTCATAAAAATTCAATATAATTAACTAATTGATTATGTTGATTTTTAATGATTTAGCGATATCTGGCTTAATACTAATATTTATTAAAAACAAAAACTGCTTTGGTTGATGGAAATCTGGTTTAACCACACAAAAAAAGACGGCAAACAAAGATAGAGTGCACAGAAAAAAATTCATATACCTACAACACTTTTATACCAAAGTCTCCTTTGCTAGGCTAAAATCTAGAAAACTGATAAATCTAAAAAAAATTGTGTTTGAGCATCTAAATTATGTTGAATATCATTTTTATGATTTTGTTGTAACTAAAGGGTGATAGGCCAGGTGTTAATTGATGTTTTTGAATAAAAAAAACAGGTATAAGTTGAATTTGTTAGTTTTTGATGGTACTGGTACAACAAACTTTGTTGTGTTCGATAAGGAGGTCGCAGCACTATTCGGACGAACCTGTATTGAGATGGTGAAAGAGTTGAATGTACGTGAAACCAATTTTGTTGAACACATTATGATTGTCAATAAGAGATGTTTGTTTATTTAGAACGATATAAATGTAAAATTTTTGGTGTAGGAAAAAGGGAAAGCAAGCAAAGATCCTATTGGTTTTAATGAGTTTTTCCTTGATAAGGAGTTTCTATTCAAGGTCGAAGTAGAAACTACTGGATGGTGCGATTCTTATGATGTATCGGTGATACGTTCTGATTCTACCAATTTATCGAGGTGGAGGGACACTCAAGGCCCGGTAAAATCTGGTGTACCCCGTGCTGGTCCTATTAACCCTTTGCATGTATGATTTTTTCTTTATTTTTTGTTGATTTTTAGACTATGTATATTAAGGTTTAATTTGCCAAATATGAGGTGTTGTTTATTTATTTATTTCATTGTTTTTTTATGTAGCCTCGAGGTGAAGATGGATGTTCTATTTGTGATGAGTCACCTGATCTAATTGTGGAAAATTTGTCTGTTACTAAAAGACCTGTTGTGAGGATATTCATTTAGTCTTCACTTATATAGCCTCTTTTATATTTTGGATTTTATTTTTTGGTTAAAATCTTAATTATACTTTTTTGTTTTATTTTGTTTGAAGCGTCTATTGGATGAGTTCAACATGTCTGGTGCTCCTTCCATTAAAAAGTAGCTGCTGTGAAACATGAGATTTTTCATGTAATAGAGATAAAGGAGTATGTTTTAAAGGTTTGGTGGAGTCTTGGCTATGACTATTGTTTATTGAGAGAACAGATACTATTCAAATTTTAAAATATTTTAAATTAAATAATTGTTGTTTTGTTTTATTTAATTATCTATGTTTTTTTGGACATGCTAATGACATTGAAAGTACTTTCTTTTTATTTTGATACGAGTCGAACATGACTCTAATATATAATTAGATAATTATGGGTATTGTTAGCGTATAATATATATATATATATATATTATTTTAGATGTTATTTTTTATTAAAATTTATTGAATACTTTTAGAATACATATTTTTTTATTATATAATTATATCTGCTATTTTTGTAATTGACTAAAAGAACAAGAAAGTAATTGTCTAATTGACTTGTATATCAAACAATAGTCATTGGCGTTCAGTGACCTTACTCCTCAAGTTATTATTATTTGGATGGGGATCAATCATCGTATTTTAAAGAAGATACAATAATTTAAGCTTCTTGGGGTGTTTTTTTTTTTTTAAATGTTCATCATGGATTTCAAAATACCAGTACACTTAACACTTTTTTTCTTCCAATTTTATAATTTAGTATTAACTCGAAGGATAATGATTTTACCAACTTATAATTAATAGAGTCACTTATTTATTATATGCTATTTTAAACTTATTCTTAATGAAAATTTTTTTATGAAAAATAAAATAATGAAATAAAAAGGTTTCATTATCAATTTTAAGAATAATAAAATTTCAATATTCGATTATATTCTCATGTGGCATTATTTTAGGATTTTAATACTGAACTATTAATTTTATATTAGGTGACTTATGTTTAATTCTCTTGATTTTTAATAAAATTAATTAAATAAATTATATAATTTTATAGAATTATTCTAATTATATTATTACGTAAAATTTTTTTTCTCTCTGTTGATAAAAACTCTCTTTTTTCTCCTAGTAACACACAGTTAGCTAATGTGGGAGGGTTGCTGTCGTTGTCTCTACTTTGACAACAGTGACCCTCCACTCTCCCTCCTCCTCCCCTTAAGATCGAGATTTAGAGAAAAATTTTTTTTCATGAATTTGTTTAGAGATCAGAAAAATATTCAGAAATAGGAGTAGTTCACGAAGAAGATGGCATAAATTTTAAGCAATCATGACATGGGACTAATATATATTAATCATATTCTAAATTCTTCAACCTAAACTCAAAATCCGCAAATAAAAATTAGTATATGAATTTTTTCGAAATAAAATAATAACAGTAATAAAAAGTGCTTTTAATTTATTATTAGTTAATCATTGAACGTTAAATTATGAAATAAAAAATATTATTAAATGAAAGTGATTACTGAATGAGAGTGATTATTAGGGTGTTGGTGTTGTATGTTGTTGTGACTCATTAAAGTATGTTATATTATATTTATGACTCCATAAATAAAAACTTTTTATTTCGTTCAAAAAAGAAAACTATTGATTTAAAATAAAATAATATCTTTGATTCTTTCCAACAAATTATAACATATACACATTAATATTTTAGCCCAGCCCAAAATACAATAGCTCTATATAAGAACTCTACAATTACATATAATCTTTCATATTCAATATTTGATTATTAGACATCCTTTTGAAGGTGTTACTGTTGCACATTGCACCACATCTTTATGTAAGTTTTATTTATTTTTTTCATTTCAAATAAATTTTTTAAGTGTTGATTAGTCTTCTATTGATTAGTGTTTTCAATTTATTTTGTTCAACTTCTTTACAATTTTATTTTTTTTCTTGTTCACATGTTATAAACTTATTAGCTTAGTAATTGAAAAGAATTAATATAATATAGCTTAATTGTTAAATATTTGAAAAAAATAAGACTATTATACACTCTCTAAAAATATTATTACTATACAATACTCTATGTTTTATTGAATATTTTATCTTTAACTAATTTTTTTGTTATACGTTGATTAAAAAATGTGATTTATTGATCACTTCTAAATTCACTTTTTAAAAATTGTCATGCAGGAGTGTATATTTTCAATCAATTATTTGATAATATATAATGTAAAAATTTGTTTGCTTAAGATAGCTATATTCAAATTGGTTTGGCTTTTATATATATATATATATATATATATATATACCCATTTTAATTAGATTATTAATTTGTGAATTAAAAGTCACTATTAATATATTTTTATATATTTAAAAATTAAGTTTTTTTATTTTTTAAGAAAAAATTGATACCTCATAAATTAATCAATAAATAATCAGTATTGTAAGTTAATGGATATTTAAAATTTAACTTCAAAATAAGTATTAAAATTTTAAAATTTGTATTCGTAGCTCATTGTTGCGTAAGAAGTACATTGTAGATAAGTGACTTAACAACGATAATGTATCCCACTCCAATCACACAATCAAAGGTTGCAAGGTTAAGACGAAAGATAATTTTGGCAAGAAAACAAAAAAGACTTGATGATAATGAGTCTGCTTTCTTTTGTGCTTCTGGTAAGTGTTCTTCTAAAACTTCTTTAATTTCTATTTTTTATGGAAATTACAGTTTAAACTATTATCGTTGTTGAGAATATTAGCGAAGTAGTTTGTACTATACATAATTTTTTAAATATTTTAGTTTAGTGATTTGAAAACTATAAATAACTATTCATCTTTATAATTTTTTTTAAACTCATATTTAATAAGCTATAAATTACATAAAAACTAAGCAATCTTCAAATCTTCATATACTATTTAGGTTAATTAATTATTTAATATTATTTAAAATATACTCTATTATAATTTAAAATAATATACTATTTATCCTAAATTAATACATAAAACTCTATATTAATTGGGAAAATATAAAATTTAATGCTTTTGTGTATATCTATTTAACTCGATTTAAATAAATTGAAATTTTAAAATTATATTTAAATTTAGAGTTTTATTTGTTATTTAAATTGAATTGTATTTATTTTTAACTGATGACTGGTTATATTTTGAATAATATGATATGAATACTCATTGATTTAGTTTAATAATTTAAAAAATAATTCAATAAAACTAAACCAATACAAAAAAAAATTTAACTACGAAAGTATACTACTAAAATTATATAAAATCAAATACGAGATTAGTTAATTGAATAATTATTATTTGTGTTTCATTTATTTTTTTTGACTTAACAGTGTCGAAGAACAACAATAATACAAATTTTGACGTACATAAAAATGTGCATCATATTACTACAAGTCAAAGAACAATGTGTCGAGAAACTGGTACCTCATCTAATATTCTCAGTTTACAATCCAGTGAGGATAAATGTGACATTTTTTTACTGTAATTGACTCATATTTATCTAAATTTAATTTATATCGGTTTAATGATGAAAATTTTCTATATATTTCTCATTACTCATTCATAGGGAAGCAACTATCTATGCATGGTATACACTGTGCCTCGCATGGAATTTTTGGACAGGAAAATACTCCTCCTAATTATGTAAGACCTTCTACATCAGAGATAAGATCTAAATCTTTAACTCTACAGACGGATCCCTCATTGACAAGAACTCCACTGTCCGTGTTAACAAATAGTACGTATAGTTAATGATTGCCAAATGATTCATACACCAATATTTAACAAAAAGTATACTTCATCGGAAATCATTTATATAACATAGATTTATTACAATTCTAGCATACTTCAGTGTACAAGGACCCGTCAATAATCTAACTGAAGTCGTTCCACAAAATCAGCTTCCATCACACTCCAGTTCCCACCGATCGTGCCTAACAGAAAGGTAATTTAGAAAAGATAATCATCATTATTATATTCTTTATTTTCTATAGTTTCTATGGTTTATTTGAATAAAATTGAACCTTTTTGTAAAGAAGTTCTACTATGATTGGGGTGCAAAAAGGACAATCTTCCTCTGTTGTTGCTTCGGTGGCTATTAATTTGGCACAACTTTATAAAGATGTAAATTTATCGACTGTTAAGACGCATCCACCAAGCGCTGACACACACAGTGGCCAACGTGTTGACCCTTTTGTTGATGATGAAGGTAATTTCTCATTATATCAAGAATTTAAGTTTGTAGTTTGCAAGAGATATGAATGATTAGTAATACATCAAAATGATTATGTTTGCATTTTTTATAATTTTTTTTACTGTAGTTTTGAATGGTTATGATGATTCAATGTTGGATGTGGATATGGAAGATAATTTTATACCGTCCTCAGAAACTTTAGACGATATGTAAAATTTTTATCTGTATGTTTATTTGCATCTGTGTACATCGTGGACTAAATTGTATCGGTATGACAACTAAGTAGCTAAAGAGAGTTCATTCGACAGATGTATGGGATATAGGAAATCCTATTTATTAATGTCAACACTGTAAAGCATGGATGTGGTCTGGAGAAAGGCTTGCTAAATCGAAATAGTCGCCCCAACCAAAATTTTCATTATGTTGTATGGAAGGAAAGATCGAGCTTCCTCTACTTTCTGTGCCTCCTGATGAGCTCATTCAGCTTCATACTGGAGGAGATCAAAGAAGTAATCATTTCCTAAAAAATATAAGGAAATTTAATTCAATGTTTTGTTTTACATCAATGGCTGGAAAAATTGACCGTGGGGTGAACAATGGGACTGCTCCTCCAATTTTTAAGCTTGGGGGTCAAAACTACCATAGCATTGGTAGCTTACTTTCTCCTGATAGTTTGCGACCAACATTTGCCCAACTATATATCTATGACACAGAAAATGAGATTGATAATCGAATAGGCACACTTCGGTAATTTTCATCCAACCAGTCAAATTTTTTTAGTTATTTCTTATCTGTGAGAGAAAATAACATAAATTTTATTATTTTTTTTTGCAGTTCCAATGAAGCTATAAATGAGCGGGATAGGGAAATTGTGGCAATATTAAGAAACATGCTAGATAGATATGATAGTTTGGCAAAGAGTTTTCGCTATGCAAGAGATAGGTACCAACAGGAAAATTGCACAAACATAAAGCTTAAGTTGATTAGTAAAAGGACTACAGATGGTAGGACATACAACTTGCCATCTGCATCTGAAGTGGCTGCATTGATTGTTGGCGATGTCGAACAACTTAGCAAGGATAGAGATATTATTATAGAGAGTCAATCTAGAAAGCTCCAGCGGATTGATGTTTTTCATCCATCTTATTTAGCCTTACAATATCCATTGTTGTTTCCGTATGGGGAGGATGTATTTCGTTTGGGTATTGCAACATCAGATTCTATCTCCGCTAGACCTACAAAGAAAAACAAAACAATCACTTTGCGACAATTCTTTGCTTTTCGACTACAGAAAATGACGGGTGAATCTTCATTAATTCTGAGATCAAAGAGATTATTCCAACAGTTTCTGGTAGATGCCTACACAATGGTGGAATCAGAGAGGTTAAAATTCTTTAGGTGTAAACAACCACAGTTGAGGGTTGATAAATACAAATGTCTGCATGAAAGTGTTATAAACGGGGATGTAGATACTGCAAGGCTTGGCAAAAAAATAATTCTTCCCAGTACTTTTACCGGTGGACCTAGGTATATGATGAATAATTGTAAAGATGTGTTTGCAATTTGCAGATATGCAGGATATCCTAGCTATTTTATCACCATGACCTGTAACCCTGAATGGGATGAGATAAGAAGAGCAGTGACTTCTATTGGATTGAAGGCAGAAGACCGTCCTGATATATTGTGTCGAGTTTTCAAGATCAAGCTTGATGGTTTGATAGATGACCTCAAAGAGGAAAAAATCTTTGGTAAAATTTTGGGATGTAAGTCTGTGTTTATGCAATGCTTTATTGAAATCCTATGTTGTAATGCTTTGCTCATTTGTCTTTTTCAATTTTCAGACGTTTGCACTGTAGAGTTTCAAAAGAGAGGGCTTCCGCATGCACATATCCTTTTATTCATGAGTAACGAGTTCAAGACACAAACGCTAGATGACATAGACAAACATATAACAGCTGAGATTCCTGATGAAAATGAAAGGCCAAATCTACATAGAGCTGTTCAAAATTACATGGTACATGGTCCATGTGGTCCGTACAACAAGAATTCACCTTGCATGAAGAATGGATCCTGTTCAAAGTTCTATCCTAAAGAGTTTAGACAGTGAACACTCATTGATGAGGCCGGATTTCCCAAATATAGGCGTATTGATAACGGTCGAACAGTGAAGAAAAGAGAATGTGTACTAGACAATAAGTTTATTGTTCCGTATAATCCAAAATTGTTGCTCAAGTTCGGGTGCCACATAAATGTGGAATATACATGCCAAACAAGTTCTATTAAGTATCTGTTTAAGTATGTACACAAGGGTAATGACCGCGTAACAGCTACTCTATACAATGCTGGTGATCTGTCAGAAGCCACACAAGTTATTGACGAAATTAGGAATTACTACGATTGTAGGTATATATCGGCATGTGAGGCAGTCTGGCGTCTATTTGGATATGAAATCTAAGAGAAAGAACCATTTGTGATTAGACTTCCATTCCATTTGGAGGATGAGCAACCTGTGGTTTATGGTGAAACTTCTAATGTGAATGATATCGTCGAAAGAGCAATATCTCATAAGTCCATGTTTTTGGGATGGATGGCAGCGAACATGTCATATCCTTATGCTCGAAGTCTGACTTATGCTGAGTTTCCAACCAAGTTTATTTGGAAGGACGATTCTTCAAAGTAGTTTCTTCGAAAGAAAGGCTTCGCAATTTGAAGGTTGACTCATGTACCTGCAGGTAATGACGAGTTTACATTCAATTTTGATCTTACTTATTTAAGGATTTAAATTTAAAATCCTAACAGCCTGTACCCCATGTCCATTTTATTCAATTTATCTACACTAGAAAATAAATGTTCAAATAACTTCCAACAGTTATAATTTGTAGATTATACGATTTGTTATTTTTCTATATTTTTAGAAAAATTATTCTTAAGCGGATGTGAAGCTACATAATAATTAAAATAGCGTAGCTTAATCCATTTAACAACTTAAGAGTGGGATTTTAACTAAGTTTTTTGTAGCAAATACCGAAGAATATTACCAACGACTTCTCTTGAATACTCAAAGAGGATGTACGAGTTTTCGATATATAAGAACAGTTGGAGGAACAATTTATGCTACGTATAGAGATGCATGCTTCGCCCTTGGACTCTTGCAAGATGACAAAGAATTCATTGATGCAATTAAGGAAGCAAGCTCATGGGCCTCAGGATCATATGTTAGGAGGTTATTTGTCATTTTATTAACATCCAACAATATCTCAAGACCAGAACATGTTTGGGATAGATGTTGGCATGAACTCTCAGATGATATTTTGTATCGACAGAGAGCTGTGATGAACATGAGCGGTGAGTTTCTATTAATTACAATGATAAAAGTTCTTCCTTATTGATCATTTTTAGTTTGATTGAATTTTTATGGTATCGTATAATATACAGAGTTAACAATGTCAGATGATGAGATTAAGTAGTTGTGCTTAATGGATATAGACAAGATCTTACATTCCTATGGTAAAACCTTGAAAGACTATCCTCCTATGCCTTTAGCAACTGAAGTTGATAATTCTTTGTTAACCGAAAGGGTTATAAGGGAAGAGCTAAACTTTAACAGGGATGATTTAAAGAAAAATACCTCAGACAGTTAGCCATCGCAACACCTGAGCAGAGATATGCATTCGATAAAATTGTTACAGCAGTGTATTGTGATGAAGGGGGTTTTTTCTTTGTGTATGGTCATGGAGGTACTGGAAAAATATTTTTCTGGAACCTTATGTATGCTGAGATTCGCTCAAGGGGTGATATAGTGTTAAAAGTTGCTTCGAGTGGTATTGCATCTTTACTTCTTCCTAATGGAAGAACGGCACACTCAAGGTTCAAAATACCGCTGAATATAACTGAGGATTCTGTATGTAACATCAAACCTGGTTCCCCTCAAGCAATGTTACTGTTGAAAGCCAAACTTATAATTTGGGATGAGGCCCCAATGGTTAGTAGGTACTGCTATGAAGCACTTGATAAATTCTTGGGTGACATCATGAGGTGTTCTCCAACATATAGAAAAGATTTGCCCTTTGGAGGAAAAGTGGTTGTACTAGGTGGAGACTTTAGACAAATTCTTCCTGACATTCCACGAGGATCGAGACAAGATATCGTTCATTCAACCGTGAATTCGTCTTACCTTTGGAAGTTTTGTCAGGTGCTCAAACTAACAAAAAACATGAGACTCTCTGTAGGGACGACTGCTTTAGATCAGGATGAGACAGAGCAATTTGGTGAGTGATTATTGAAAGTTGGTGATGGTCTAATAGGTGACAATATGGATGGTGAATCTGAGATATGTCTTCCAGGAGATATTGTTATTCCTTCTTCAGACCAGGCATTTGATGAGTTAGTTCATTTTTCTTATCCAAATATTCTGGAAAACATGTCCTCAAAGGATTTTTTCAAAGCAAGAACTATACTAGCTCCCACACTAGACATCGTTGAAGAGGTCAACAACCATCTGATAGCTATCATTCCTGGAGGAGAAAAATTATATCTTAGTTCGGACTCCATATGTATGGATGAAGGGAATATGGAGAGTCAACTAGATCTCTATGGTCTTGAATTATTGAATAGCATAAATTGCTCTGATTTGCCTCCACATAAATTAATACTCAAGGTTGGTGTTCCGGTGATGTTACTGAGGAATATTGACCAATCCAGTGGTCTTTGTAATGGTACAAGGCTACAAGTTAGGAAGCTTGGAAATCATGTCATGGAATGTGAAGTCTTAACGGGTAACAATGTTGGTCATATTGCTTTGATTCCAAGAATGAATATGGTACCAACAAATGAAACCGTCCCAGTTAGATTCCAACAAAGACAGTTTTTCATAATAGTATCGTTTGCCATGACAATTAATAAGTCTTAGGGACAAACTTTATCTCATGTTGGATTGTACTTACCCAGACCAGTTTTTACACATGGCCAACTATATGTGGCACTTTCAAGAGTTAAGAGTAAGAGATGTTTAAAAGTTTTACTTATGAATCACGTAGGAATGTCTGCAAATTCAACTATCAATGTTGTTTATAGAGAAGTCTTTGAAAAAATAGTATTCTAATGTAAATATTTTAATTTTATTTTAAATTCTGTATCAGTGTATAATTATTTTACTTTAAAATAATTATTACTTTCTTTTTTAAGTTATTTAAGTATCAAAGCATATAAATTTTTTTCTTACTTTTATAAATTTTCCCGTGCTGAGCACGGGTTTATACACTAGTTATGTTTAAAAACACTTAATTAGTATATTTTATGTCCATGTCGACAAAAAACATAAAAAAAACTAATAAAAAACACAACTTATTTTTTATTTTTTTATTATTTTTGTTAGTTTTTTATAATTATATTTTTCTCCTCAAATTCTTCGAATAAAAAAATAAAAATAAATTAAACTTTCATAATTTGTTCTAATTTATCATCTAATAAAATATAAGAAAAATATTTTTGTGTCTCTGTTTTTTGTGTCTTATTCTCAGTATCTTATGTTATCCTGTTCTCAAAACCAAACACAGTCTAAATGTATATTACTAAAAACAGATTTATGTATTAGGGTGTGAGAGGAAGTCTCTCCATTACAATTTAAAAATTTTCTTAGTAGAATAAAACAATATTAATTATTTGCTCCATTAAATTAATTAATTTGACCCATTAAAAAATTTTATATTCAATTTTATCATACTTGATAGTCAACTTGAAAATTTTATTTTAGATTTGCATTTCACGATCAATTCTTTAACTTAAATAAATTTGTATTTTTTATTAGAAATTAGTTGAGATTTGAAAGAATATTGTTTATCTCTATGTCCGTTTCTTTTTTTAAAGTTATCTTTAATTTTGTCATAGCAATTATAACTGTTGAAAAAAATTTTTAAGTTATGAATATTATAAAGAGTCATTTTCATGATCTAAATGAGATGAATTTTTAAATGATTATTTAGTAATATATTTATAAAGAGCTACATTTGATTATATTGATAACCAAAAAATTATTCAAGTTTTTTTTAAATATGAAACTTAAAATAATCAAATTTTAAAGTATATGTTATTATTTAAATTACTGTTTTAGTATTTTAATTTGTTAGTTAGATCATTTTAAAATTAATCATATTTTATAATATAATAATAAAATAAAATTATAAAAATTAAGTTTAATTATTCTATTAGTTTTTATAATTTTATCAAAATTTTATTTAGATTTTTATAATTTAAAAGTTTATAATATAATAATTTAATTATAAACTCTTGACTATAAGTACTTAACTAAAAAGTTAATAAAGTATAAGAAATAATAAAGTACTTAAACCAAAAAATTTATTATTTTATATATATTTTTATTTTTACTGTTAAAATTTTTTGAATTTATCACTATATACTGTACAGTATTTAAGAGAGTCTTTATTTCACATCCGAATCTATAAAAGCATACACACTGATACACATGAATATTATTTGATTGTTGAGACTGATTTTGAGAAACACAGTAACACACAAACATACATAAAATATATATATTTGGTTTCCTTAAAATAAGATGAGATACTGAGATACATTAAATGATATATAAATTTTTATTTTTTATCTCTAATTATTTTTAAAATACCACTTTTATTTCAAATTCTAACTCTTCTTTTTCTTATTTTTGTTATTCATTATCTGTTCTTAGATGCTCCATCTTTCTCCTCCTCCTCTTCTCTCTTTCTTTCTCCCTATTTCCGTTGCTACTTTCTTTCTCTCCACCATTTCTATTAACGTTGTTTCTACACCTTTCTCTCTTCATCTTTGTCTTATAACTCTCCACTATTCATTTAGATCTGCTGTTTCTGCTCTACCTTGGTCCATACCTGTCATGTCTCCTTCTTTTTTGTCCAAATTCGTTGCCTTTTCTTCCTCCTCAGCTCTCTCTCTCTCTTTCTCTTTTTCTCTTTTTCTTCTGGCTTGCACTACTATCTTTCTCCTTTTTTCTCTTTAGTCTGTCACTATTGTTCTTTTTTATCTTACTCTTTATCTAATATTTCTTCTTCCTGCCTCTTTCTTTATTTTTTTTCTAAAATAAAATTCAAAAATTTTTTTATTATTCATCTTTGTTATTTTTTTAATATTATTGAATTTGTTGTTTAAATTATTAAAATTTTCTCATATCTGAATAATTTATTTTTTATTATATGAATGGTAGTAAAGGAGAAAAATAAATGGTAGTAGATTAAAAGTTTGTATGATGATGGTAGTAAAAGTAGAATATGGGAATATTATAGACTTTTTATTATTTTGTATATTTATGTATTTATTTTGTCGAACATAAAATATATATACATGTAATTTGTATCTTTATCTTTTTAATATATGTTTCGGTGTTTATACCTATGTCTAAGATATAACCAAATAGAGCCTAAATGTCGTGTGTTGTGTCCTGAAAAGTGATCACGTATTCACAACAGTGAATGTTGAACAAAACAATGTTACTCCTATAAAAATAGAGTAAATAGCTATTTTTTATTATAAAAAATTGAAACGCTCATAAAATTGACCATGAATAATTTAAATATGCATTGTGTCTATGAATAATTATAGCTGACTGGCGGTTCTAACCAAACATTAATTTGGTGAGAGAGACTATTAGTTCTGATCTTATGTGGCATAGAGTTCTTATAGGTGATAAATAGTGTTAGTGATGTCATCTAAATTTTTTTTTCCTCTATGAATGGTCTCATTTTTCCTCTCATTTTCCTAACCAAATTGACCTAAACCCCAATTCGTAAAAGTGGAACAAGACAAATTTAAAAGGAGACCAGAGATAACTTCAAAAAAAGAATGTCAAGGCGTTGAATGATGAATTCGTCTGCATCAAATATAAGTTTTAGTATTGCCAGAAATTCAATTGTGAAGAGAAAAGAGAAGAAACATATTTTTAAAAAGAGAAAGTCTAACAGTTCAGCACTTTTATTAAAATTTGGTTAGTAATTAATCAGCAAAAGAAAAGTGAATAATTTCACACCATTAAATGAAATTTCAAATCTTACTCCATTAAAAATATCAATAATAATTAATTAATAGTTATAAATCATAAAATTTATTAGCCCTCTAACACTTCTCTTTTAAAAAATATTGACAATGCAAAAAAAAAAAATCATAACTAAATTACAACACAAATTCTCGTAGTCTCAACGCAACAATGACAAAATTCTTAGTTTTTAGACTCTCTAACAATGACAACACAGACACAGAAAAAGAAAAAAAAATAAAAACAAAGTCTAAATGAAAAAACGTTCGCAACACAAAAAAAATCAAATAAATTGAAAACCAAAAGAGTAAAGTATCATTTGGAGTAAGTCTCAAAGTTGTCCCTAACGTTTCAATCGTTCTATTTAAGTCTCTAACGTTTTAAAACTGACTCAATCTTGTCCTGCAGTTAGGAATCCGTTAACAGAATTGACAGCGGGATAAAATTGAGACGATTTTGAAACGCCAGGGACTTAAATAGGACGAAAACGTTGGGGACAAAAATAATACATAGAAATAAATTTAAATTTTATCCTTCAATAATATCAATTTTTTACTATACATAGTATTTAATTATTTTTTAATCACATCTAAGTAAATTACACTTAATCATATTACTTTCATTTTAAATAAATTAATTTTTTTTATAATTTTACTCTTAAAGATTTTTAATTATCATGAAATGTTTGTAGAATGACTAGTATATAAACTTG
This sequence comes from Arachis duranensis, assembly GCF_000817695.3. Taxonomy (NCBI): domain Eukaryota; kingdom Viridiplantae; phylum Streptophyta; class Magnoliopsida; order Fabales; family Fabaceae; genus Arachis; species Arachis duranensis. The sequence continues at coordinate 14,510,625 of NC_029779.3, forward strand.
TAAAATATATATATACAATAAAAAATAAATTATACCTTTTGTCTCTAACGTATCAAAATTCTTTAGAATTATAAAAAAAATATTTATTTAAAATGAAAGTAATGTGATTAAGTGTAATTTATTTAGATGTAATTACAAAATAATTGAATGCTATGTATAATAAAAAATTAATATTATTGAAAGATAAAATTGAATTAAAATTTATTTTTATATATCGTTTTTATCCCTAACGTTTTCGTCCTATTTAAGTCCTAACGTTTTAAAATCGTCTCAATTTTGTCCCGCCGTCAATTCTGTTAACGTATCTCTAACGGCAGGACAACATTGAATCAATTTTAAAACGTTAGGGATTTAAGTAGAACGATTGAAACGTTTGGGACTTACCCCAAACTTTGAAACAAAAACGATACTTTACTAAAAAAACCCTCAAAAAAATTAACAAAAGAAAAAAAATTGGTTTAAGAACTATCAAAGAATTGCAAATAGTAAAAACACAAATTCTAATCCCATAGTCTCATTGCAATGAACCCGGACATGCAATGAATCAAACCATAATATTCAAGTCTCCATGCTTGTGCGAGTGTTTACCTTTCAAAATCGAATCGCTAATGTCTCCAATTGGATCTTCCTCCTCCGCGGTGATGCTGCCACAGTTCAAGCTAAGGCTGCACTTGCAACAGTGATCGACGCCCAAACTCATGCACGATGAAGGCTTGGAACAATCACGATCCATTGAGGTTAGCAGAGACGACGTATTGTCATTGTGTTCACACTTTTTTCTTCACGTGAAAGTCACACTCATTCTCCTTCTTCTTACATTTTGAAAGAAAGAGAACGATTAGGGATAACTAAACGTTTTTTTATCTTTCTTTCACTTATTAATATTTTAATTTTCACAATAAAATTAATTATTGCCACAAAAGAGTAAGAATTAGTTAGGATCAGAACTACCGACTCACATCAAATTAACATTTGATTAAAATTATCAAACAAATATAATAATTTATGAATACAATACTTATTTAAATTATTTATGGTTAGACAGTGTATCAATCTTTTATACTCAAAAATAATTATTTATTTTATAAAAAAATTATAAATTATTAGATAATTTTATACGTTTAATTAAATATATTTGATTAAATTATTTAATTATTTATAATATCATTTTTATATAAAGATATTTTAATAAAAATAGTTATTAATAAAATACTATATTTTCTTTTTCGTCTTAACAAAATTTAAATATAAAAAAGTTCCTGACTTTAACAAACAGAAGACAATTTAGTCTTTCCGTCTATTTTCCTCTCATACACCAAACGGAACTGGCTGACGTGGTTGAAACGGTGTACAGGTGTCCGTTACGGTGCCACGCTGGAAGGGAAATAAAATTCCAATGACAAATAAGTCATTGACGTCATTTTATAAATAAAGTTCGAAGAACAAATAGGTCCTTGAGATTTTTTTTTCAAAATTAATAAACTCCTTTTCTAAATTTTCTCATCTACCTCTCTCCATTTTTATATTTCTCTATACTATTTTTACTCTATATATAACTATATTTTATATTAGTAATTTGACAAATCAAAATATGTCATTTGATATTTTTTTACAATTAAAATATTTTTAAATGTAAAAACATACACATTGAATTATTTTAAATTTTAGATAACGAATGTTAAAATTAATTATTAATAAAAAATTAGACTTTTTCATATAAAAATAATAACTAAAAATCTTATTATTTAATTTTTTTATCTGCGGATATCTTGGTCTTCTTAGTCAAAAACTTTTGTCAACTTATGACTTTTTTGTAAAAGTAGTTTGATTTTATAAATCTTTTGTGTCATGCATAATTTATACTGTTAGAACAAAGTGAATTATAATTTAAAAAAAATTATTCTCGTAATGTTATTATGGATAAAAATACTAGTTCTAATATAATACACAAATGCACTAATGCTAACTTAATACATGAATGATGCACAAATGAACTAATGCTAACTTGATGCATATATGAACTGATGCTAACTAATGTCACTGGTATGATGAAAACTGAACTAATGCAATTTAACAAATTCTAATATAATACACAAATGCACTAAAACTGAACTAATGTAATTTAAGAAAAAAAAATAGAAACAGAACAAGCCCAATTTCTGCAATTTTAATACAAATAATTTAAATTGCAGAATACAACAAGTTAACTAGATTTCAAAATACAAGTATAATTTTATAAACTAAATTCTCGTATAGAAATATAATAGAAGCATAATGTAAAAAAAATTTCTCAAGGACCTATTTGTCCTTCGAATTTTATTTGCAAAATGACGTCAATGACTTATTTATTATTCGAACTTTATTTCCCTTCCAACGTGGCACTGTAACAAACACTTGGACACTGTTTTAGCCACGTCAGCCAATTTCGTTTGGTGTATGAGAAACAAATAGACGGAAGGACTAAATTGTCTTCCGTTTGTTAAAGTCAAAAATTTTTTTGTATTTAAATTTTATCATAAATATATTTATCAAAAATTTAAAAAGTCAAAAACATATTTATCTGTCTTTTTCCCATAAATAAATTCCGGTAAACCCGAGTAAAGTAATTTAATTTTTCCCATAAAGTACACGTACACAGCGGTCAGGTACTTGTATGCTACGATGTGATACACTTAATTCATAAGGGTAGTGTTTGTTTTCATATATTAAAACTGGGATTAAGGAATTAGAATTTAGTATTGTATTTAGTGATTAAAAACTAAAATTTTAGTTTGAGAATAAAAAAATTTAATTTTTTAATATTTTTAAAAAATAAAAAATTAAGACAGAATTTAATTATATACATTTTATATAAAATATAATATTTCAGTTTCTTAATTTTTATCTTTTAATCTTAATTTTTTTCTATACTATGATTTTATTATAAAATTAAAAAGAATTTTTGAGCTTTTAAATCATTCTACGATGAATTGATGATTATAATAATTTATGACGCAATTATAATTTTAGATTAGATTAAAGTAAAAAAAATTTCTAAATTTACTAATGTAAAGCCCAATCTACAACTAAATAAATAAAATTAAAATATATAAAATTAAATATTTTAATTCTTAAAAATATAAATTATGAACTATTAAATAATGTTTAAATTTTTCATATCACGAATATTGAGAACACGAATCACCTACTTCCTCTTGTATATCCCCATCATCAATATAAACAAAGTAATACAAGTATTAAAACATATGGAAACAATTACATGCTTGATATATGCTTTATTGCTGGCAGAGATAATAAGGAGTTAAGGATGATAATGGAATAGTAGCTGGAAAATACATGAAAAATAATCCACGTAAACATAGACCCAGTTACCCTTTTGGAATATCAAAATATAACTAACATGAACTAGTGTCTTAATTATCTCAAACAATACCCCATTCTGCTCCTAGCTTATTTTTCAGCTGGTAGAGCTCTTTCACAGGGAGGGAAACGGTTACAATCCTTCCATTATTACCACCATCTTCGCTATCCTCTTTTGATGGGGATGGAAATACCAAAACTACCCCTTGATCACCTACTCCACGGAAGCTACAATTTGCCACAATTGGTTTGTGCCCATTCAGCTTCACCCCAAACAAATCAGCTTCTTCCAAATCCACAAATGTCAAGTTTGCACCATACACAAAAAAGTC
>NC_029779.3:14514355-14514697 GCF_000817695.3 Arachis duranensis
CCCTTCATCTTTTTCCACCAAATTTTTCACTATGTGGTTCTCGACCATCTTTTTCTCCGCAATGATCCTAGCCAATTCTGAAATATCAGATTTCCCAGATGCCAAATAAGGTTCAATTTTGCTTAAGACCAAACCATTATTGGTGGGGATATCATTTTCTCCACGTTTGGATCCATTACAACTTTTCGTACATATTGTCACAGCCTTAGGTCCAACATTCCCCCTAATGTGTGTAACACATTTCCATATTAGCGCTGAAATTATTTCAAAATATTTATTCATTAGGACATTATTATTATTAGATGTGGCTTTGACCAAATGGTGAAGTTGTTTAGAAGTGAT
>NC_029779.3:14514761-14516947 GCF_000817695.3 Arachis duranensis
AAGCAAGCCAGTATTCCCCAACAATTGTGGCCCTTTTGATGGAAGTAGGATTCTCAGAAACAAGGAGGGAATTATTATTTGGTTGAATGATTATTTCTTCGTCAGGGGCAATGAGATTATTTGGGATCTGAAGAGATTTTGGTGGCACTGGCACGTGACCAGCAAGGATGTTACTCCACTTGGTTATGAAGTCCAAAGCTGAAAATGCATCGCCAAGCACGTGAGCCCAGCTCAGGCCCACGGAGAGTCCTCCACATTTGAACCAGGTGAACTAAATGCAAAAGCAAATGAAACATATTAGTGTTTTGTTATTTTTCCTTGATATGGATGACAATAAAATTTAAATTTAATTAAAATTAAAAAATCTCATGAATTAACACTTTTTGTTAAAATTTAGTCAGTATTTAATCATAAAAAAATATATAATCTCAAACTATTAAAAATATTAATAATAATTAATTAATAACTACAAATTACTAAATATATTGACCTTCTAGAGTTAAATTATAGAAAGTTTGGATTGAGTTACAAGGAATAATTTGAGAATTTTAAATAAATTTATAGAGTTTAAGTAGTTTTAACAATTAAAATTTATTTTTTATGATTATAATTATAATTTTATTTTTTCGTTAATAAATTTATTAATGTTTGAATTTTTTATAGTCAGATATAATTTTTTACTCTAACTTAAATATATCTATATTTGGCATATTTTAAATTTGGTTTTGCACTTTTATCCTTACTAAATAGTAAATACTTAGGTGGTTGTTGTTATTATTAGAAAAATATTAAGAACTAATTTTTAGTTAACAAATATTAGTTAACTCTAAAGCTATAATTTAGAAGTTAAGATTAACCGTTTATGATTTAAATACTAGAATTTAAAATAAATAAAATAATTTTGAAGAATAGTTAATATTAACTGAAAAAAAATAAGTAGTAGCTCAACAAATATGATCGTTTTTTTCATTTTTAGATATTAATATATTTATTAAATTAAATATTAAAATTATTACTGAAAATATATTTTTTATTTTCTATTATTTAGTATTTAGTAAAATTAATAAGATGAACTTTCTTATAAAAAAGAATTCAATTAACTAATTATATTGTAAAAAAAAAGCAAATGAAAGAAAAAAATATTAACAAAACACAAACGCTCTTATTAAAAAAAATAGATTGGAATTTGTATGAAATTGTGATTCAAAATTTTGTAATTATAAATTCAACTACTTGAATACTCAGAAAGACATACATATTAAAAAAATGTAAATATTAAAAAAAAACATAAATTACTAAAAAGTCAATTTAACTGATCTCATTTAGTAAAAGAATTCCAGTTTTATTATCCCGAAACGAAATGATACTGTTTTTGTAAAATAATTTGATGAGTATTTACACTTTCAGCAATATTATATAACTAAATTATTTTAGTAAATAAATTAGTCTAATAATTTATTAGATAATCAGAATATCTAGTTAAAAAAGATACATGTAAAAAAGTTTAGTTTAATTTAATTATAAAAATAATCAATTCACCTAATAATATGTTTTGTTCCGCCTTTGCCGCACAATTACTAGGTATAATCATCATATAAATCCAAGCACATCAATAATATTAGATAAAGACATGAAAATAAATGGATTTTTCTTTCTTTTTTATTTTCTCTAAATTTTACTTGTGAAAAATATAAAAAAAAAATAGGATATAAATGTAAGAAGCTTTAAAAGTTTTTCTTAAAACAAAAAATCATATTAACAAACACAAATTATATAATTACTACACGTCCTTACCAACTAATAACAAAGGCAAGATTGCATTATCTTGATTAAAAGAATAAAATATTAAAATAATATTAGAAAGTTTATATCATTCAAAAACTAATTTTAAAATATAAATATGATAAAAATAATAAAAAATTATATTTTTTATAAACTACAAATAATTTTTTTCTTAATAAATAATGTTTCTTTGACTAAAATTTTGTAAAAATATTTAAATATCGCACATAAGAAATCTGAGTTTATCTCTAATTTTTTCAGTTTTTTAAGAAAATTTCTAATTTGTTAAAAAAAACTCACTTCATTTAAAATTGTTAAAATTTGTGGATAAAAATGTTTTATTTTTTAATAATATTTGTAAAAAATTATATCAAAATATAATTTTTAAATTTTTAATATATATT
>NC_029779.3:14517189-14527602 GCF_000817695.3 Arachis duranensis
TTTGAATAAATAATTTGAGGTTTGACAATAATGATAGTAATTAGCAATATTATGGATACAAAAAAATTATTATATTATTCGAAAACAAATTATTATCATGATTATTAATTAAAAGAATGAATACATACATACGTATAAAATGAATATAACAATTTTTTTACGTTTATCAATTATCTTCTAAATAGTGTCATCTTCAATTATTCTTCTTTAAAAACACTAAATGAAATTGTATCTGTATTTATCTCTGAAAACAATCCAAAAGAAACTTTATTTATATTAGGCTATAATATATTAATTAAATATATAAAATAATAATAAATATAAAATTGGACAAGATAATAAATGTTTAATATTTTAGTTAAAAGAATTTATATTTAAATTTTATGGATACAAAAATTTATTTTTATTAATATGTATAATAAAAAAAATTTAAAACAAAAATTTCTAATTTAAACTTTTTTAAATTTTCATTATATAATAATAATAAAAAAATATTAGAAAAAATAAAAGACTAAACCTTAACGAAAACCAGAGGGGAGAAACCAAGGTCAGGGCCAAGCACGTGGTCATGGACGAGCCCATCATCAATCTCGCGCAAGCATCCATTATTCTCATCGAACCACTCCCTGAGCGTGACGTCACGGTGCGACTCAGCGATACGCACACCGGCGTCGTTGCACTTCACGAACGGCCTTCCAGATTCGGATCTTCGAATCCGACCCGAAACATGTGAACACGTGTCAAGAAGTGGGAACATTGGCGTCTTGAGGTCCGAGATGGTGAGGCCTTGTACGGACTCAGAAGCGAAGAAGAATACGGGTCGGATGTAGTGGAGCTTCATGAGGAGGTCCATGTAGCTGAGCTGATACGCACTGTTTTGGTCACCTCGCGGGGTGGCGGGAACCACCGTTGAGATTCTTGAAGTCAGGAGCGGTGGTGCTTCGAGGTTACCCAGTGAACCCATATTTGACCTTTTGGCAATGTGAAATCCGAAACGGTGCGTTTTGGGGGGTGAGTGGGTGAGCGATAAAGTGTTGCTTCTATGGGCTGGTATTTATGTTGGTTATGCGTTGAGAAAAGTTGAGTAATGTGTGTACTCTAAATTTATTTACAAGGGATGGTTGGGGAAATGGTTGATGAGGAAATGGGATGGACCTACATTCTGTCGCGGTTTTAATTAAATCAATCAAAGATCCAAACAAGTTAATGAAATTGCATAAGGATTTTGATTGCAAGTTCCAAATTCTCCGAGGTTCAAACTTTGTGGTCCATTCAAATATAATAAACAAATAGAAAAGTATAGGTAGACAATGAGAATAGTAAATAATGTGAAATGTTTTATGCACAATTAATAATAATTTAATATTTAATTTATTAATTGTGCAGATGATTATCCCAATGTTATAGTTTAGAAAGTAATTTGGGATAGAGTATTTTTTATTTTATTTGATTAATTTTAAAATTTATTATTCACATTGTTTACAAAAGTCATTATTTATCTAATAAAATTATAAATAAATAATATAAATATAGAGTTTAATTGGTGGAAAAGAGTTTTATAGTGTTATTCAAAAAGAATTATATTTGTATGGGTAATAATTTATACTTAGTGCTTGTTATGAAGTAAGTCTCATGCCCTCATTTATGAAATGTAAGTTGTAACTTTGAATGAATTGTAACCACAGTCCATACCAAATTGTTCCAATTTGTGTGTTATAACTATAAGTTTGTCGAATTGTTATAGACCACAGGGTAAACCTAAAACCAAGTCTATAAGCCTATAACTAACTATGCTTGCCCGGTTGTCAAGACTCGGGTCTGACAAAAAATTTTAAAAAGATGGTTGTACTTTTAAAAAAAAAAATTATTTTGTGTTTGATAAATAAAAAAATTATGTGTATATTTGTAATTTTTAAAAGATAAATTGTTTTTCTAAATATTTAAGGTAAAAATTTTTAAAAATTATTTGTGTTTATCAAATTTAAAAAGATTAATATAATATTATATATTAGTTAATATTTAAATTTAATTTTTATATTAATATCTATTATATTATATTTAAATTTTAAAAATTATGTTATCAATGAAAATGAAATAATCAGCCACGTCTGTATAACTTTAGAATCATTATTCAAATTATTCAATCAACCCCCAATTCACCAGTGTGAGTGGCTGATATTTATACATTATTTTTATATTTTTGGGATAAGTATTGTTTTGCTCCTAACATTGAGATCAGAATCGAAATCGTCCCTGATGTAATTTTTAATTTAGAATCGTCCTAAACGTTTTATTTCGTATTAAAATCGTTCTTTTAATTTTTTATGGATAAAAATACCTTTCACCACCACCAGCACTTTTGCTACCACCATTAACATCTTTACCACCACCAAATGCAAATCAGATTAAACAACATCAAATTCAATAACAAAAAATTAACACACAACAACAAAGAAATCTAATAATAACAAATCAAAGTTAGAATTAGAATTAAAAGCAGAAGAAGCATAAGAAGACAAAAGCAGAAGCCGAAGAAGCAGAAGAAGACAGAAGCAAAGCCGAAGAAGCAGAAGCAGAAGCTCAAACAGAAAAAAGAGAGGGGGAAGAAGGGGTGACGGCGAGCTAGTGACCGAGGGAGGAGGAGTCGCCGCCGTCACATGCGTCACTGTCGCCATTGTGTCGCACCCAGGGGAGAGAGAGAGAGAGCCAGTGACCAAGAGGGAGGAGTCGCCGCTGTTACACGCGTCGCCGTAGAGGTGAGGAATACGTCGCACCCAGCCGCCGTTCAGCCTCGTCCCGCCGCGAGGTGGAGGTCGTCGCATCGCCGCCGAAGAGAGAGAGAAACAGAGAGAGAGAGCCCGCGAAGATGGAGAAGACGCGACGGTGGTGGTGAGTGGTCACCGTGTTGCCACCGCTTCCGTCTCCCCTCCCTTCTTCCTCTTCCCCTTCCCCTTCCCTTCCTCTTCCCCTTCCCCCTCCCACTTTCTCCTTTCCCCTTTCCCTGCCCCCCTTCGCTGCGCGTACCCTTTTTCCTTCCCTCCATCCCAATGCATTCTTTCTTAAATAAAAACTACATCATGGACGATTTCGATTCTAACACTTAACGTTAGGGACCAAAACAATACTTTTTTTTTAACTTTGGATTGAGAATTACATCTTTGATGTGGAGCTAAGCCTCAATGTAGTCCCTGAAGTTGCACTCGAGTCTCATAGTAGTCCCTGAACTTAAAAGTTCCCCAAATTCATCCCCAAACTTGCAATCTGGGACACAAAATTGTCCTTCCGAAAATTTCTGGCCACCTGGCACAACCGAAAAGTAGAGCTGGCAGCCTTCGTGACACGTGGACGTTACAGAAATGACGCCGTTTTGGATGTGGCGCCAAAATGATATGAAACAGCGTCGTTTCATGCTGAAAGCCTCCCTCCCTCAACGTTACACTAATATGATCTCCCTCTTCCTCTCAAAACACAAAACAATCACAACACAAAGTAAGGTTTCTTCTTCTCTGATACGGTCACCAATGGTGCATGTGCGATTGCATTAACCGCACCGATTTCAGTCGAAAACTCAGGCTCTGGAGCATCGCTGTTGTCATCTCTTTCATACACAGAGTTAGGAAGGTTGGTTTCTCTGACACAGGTAAGCCAAAAATGAAAAAAATATGTGCTTTATCTGTTTTTTGATAGTGTTGTTAATTTAACATTCACCAAAGTTCAGGCCTTTTTTTCGATTGTAATCTGTGGGTATGAACGCCTCTGTTTTGTGCTCTGTGCTAGGATTTGATCATGACTAGGTTTGTTAGTGGTTTGGCCAACAAAATCCTAGACTGAGAGTGTTTCTTGTGTTTTGATGATTTGGAAACTTATTCTTTATGTGTTAGGGTTTACTGCAGTTAGTTGTGGAGTTTTCAAATTCTTAATGTGTTTTAGGGTAATGACTCTGATCGATGAACCTTTTTTTTAAATTGCAGATGGGTGATCCGTGGATTACCATTATTTTTTACCATGGAGGGTCGTTTATCGCAGAGGCTGATGGTAGTATGTCTTACAACGGTGGAGAGATTTATGAGTTACCAGACATTGATACAGACACATTGGATGTATTTTTCGTCAGATACTATCACAAAAAAATTAGTTATGACAAGGTTAGCCAAACTTGGTGGCTGGTGCCTAATAGGCCTTTGCAAACTGGTTTAAGAGCAATAACAGATGATAAGGAGCTCATGGAGATGTGTTACCTGGCTCAACAAAACAAGGGGGTTATTCATGTGTACTATAAACATGGGGTATCTGAACCTGTGTATATTGAGGAAGCAGAACCAGTGGCATCTAAAGGCAAGGAGCTGATGCTGATACCAACCTTTTTCCCACCCCAAACTCCACCACCAATGCCACAACTGAACCGATTCTCACCACAACACCATGCACTCCAGCTTCTGAACCAAAAAATGCTACTGATACAACAAAACCAAAGGAGCCACCTTCTTTGGTTTCTGCTGGTAACCGAAACATACTAGAAAAAATTTTCCCCAACCCACACAAGTCTTGGACCTAAGCCCAATCCACCACAAAAAATAATGGCCCAATCCAGTAAAACCAAGCCCAAAATCCCACCAAAAAAATGGTCCAACCCACTGCAATTCTGAAACTTTTGTCCAAAGGGAAGGAAACCAAGAAGGCTAAACCAAAGAGAGGCTGTAAGAATGTAAAAATAGCAGCAGCATGTGGAAGGAGGCCACTGATAAGAGTTGCTGCTACTGAAAATATCGCAAGAATAATTCGTAAGGAAAAATAGCCCAAGACAGCCTTTGTTGCTTTGTCTAGTTTAGAGGAATCCTCAGACAGCCATGACAGTGATGATAGTGCAAAAGATGAACCATATAGGCCTGGTGGTGATGAGGTGTCCAGTGAAGAAGACTTACCTCTGGATAGATCAGCAACAAAGACTAATGTGAAACTGAGAAGTAGGACAGACAAGAAACTTACAAAAGGAAAGAAGGCTGTTATGGTTGAAAATAATGGTTCTGTTTGTGCAGACTCAGATTCTGAGGATGATAAAATCATTTTTGGACCGATTCCTAAGATTGGATCATCAGTTTCTCCTTATCATGATGTGCAGGATGATGCTTATAATGATTCTGATGGTGGAGATTCATGGCACTCGGAAGAAATGAAGACTCCTCCGAACTCTGAGGATGAGTTGGAGGAAGTTGATTCAGATGACATCTTCTCTGAGTTTAGAGAAGGAGGGAGGTTTGGAGAGCTTAGGCTTGAGGTTGGAATGACATTCACTACAAAGATGGAGTTCAAAGTGGCTGTGCATGAATATTGTATACAAGAGGGTAGAAGGATTTGGTTTAAGAAGATAACATGAGGATGAGGGCTGTGTGTAAGGATGAGAGCTATGTCTGGCTTGTGTATGCTTCTAATTATACTAAGAATAATTGCTGGTAGATCAAGACGTTTATGGATGACTACATCTGTACAAGAGAGACAAAAAACAGACTAGCTAATAGGAAGTGGCTAGCCTGCAAATTGGTGAAGAAGCTAAGAAAATATCCGACTCTGAGACACTCCAAGGCTGCACAATATTTTAAAACTAAATGTGATTTGGATCTAAACAAGTCTTCACTGACCAGGGCCTTAGGAGATGTTAGATCTGTTGTGTACGATGATGCAGCTGCCCAATATGGCATGGTGAGGGATTATGGGCTTACACTGCTGAAGAGCAATCTAGGCTCCACTGTCACAGTTGGTGTTATACCTCAACCCAACCCTGATGATGATCCAATATTTGAAAAGATGTATGTTTGTTTGGATGGATGTAAAAAAGGATTTCTGGCTGGTTGTAGACTCCTCATAAGCTTGGATGGAGCTTTTCTAAAGACCCGGCATGGTGGTCAGATCCTGTCTACTATTGGCCAAGATGCAAACAACCATATATATGTGATTGCCTATGCAATTGTCCCTGTTGAGAACATTGAAAACTGGAGATGGTTCTTGGAATTACTTCATCAAGACTTGGGGGATTATAAGAAGAACAAGCTGTGTTTTATCTCAGATATGCAGAAGGTATGCAATATTTGCTGTTGCTATTGGTTGTTACTTATTAGTTCTTAATTATTTAGTGTTAATCTATTGTTACTTATTAGTTGTTACCTATTGGGTGTGCTTCATCATGTTGTTTATAAACTGGGCTGCTGTCTATACATGCTGAATTATTCTTGGCCTGATTACATGCTGCATAATGTCCTGTTTGTATGTAACAGTGCTGTTGAAGGACTAGTCTGATGTCACTTACATAATTGTAGGGACTAGATTGATGTCACTTACATAAATCTAGAGACTAGTTTGATGTCACTTATACAAGTGTAAGGACTATTTTGATGCCCAAAAACAAGTATCTGACCCTTTTTTTGGCTTGTGAACAGGGCTTTATAGATACAGTTAAGGAGGTTTTTCTAGATGTCCATCACAGATTCTGTGTTTGGCATTTGTGGAAGAACTTCAATAAGCAATGGAAGGATCTCCAGCTTAGAGGGCTACTATGAGATTGTGCAAGGTGTACTAGCAAAGATGGCTTCCTTGAGATCATAAAAAAGATTGAAAGGGTTAATAAAGAAGCCTGGGAGTATTTGAACAAGTGGCCTAGAGACTCTTGGAGCCGGGCATTCTTCAGTAACGCACCTAAAATAGATAACATCTGCAACAATACCTGTTAAGTCTTCAACTCCAAGATCAAAGATGTTAGAGCTAATCCTATTATCACACACTTGGAAGAAGTTAGAAGTTGAAGAAGTTGAAGACCAAGATGAAAAGAATTTATAAAAAAGGTCGATGTCGTTATTGTGGCGAAGCAGGATACACCAAAAAGAACTGTCCAAAGAGAGCTGCTGCTGAAGAGGCTGCTGCAGCTGCAGAGTCTGCCGCTGCACAACCCACTGCTGCTAATGGTGGTGAAGGTCAGGCCAACTCTACTGCCCCTGTCCCACAAGCCCTAACTGAAATCAATCTTGACCAAAGTGAACCACCCTTGGAAGTAACTGATGACTCTCAACAGGTTCACAAACTTAGATGACTTTTAATTTATTATATTCACATCCTTACCTAGTTTACTAACTATTTTATATGTTTTCGCTGATAGGTTTTACCCTCACCGGTTAGGCCGCCAAAGCTCCCTCTAAAAAGAAAGTTCGCCAAGCATCATGAAAAAACAGTTTCAGGGAGTAGCAATCTACCAGCAACCACCCCACATGCTGCTACCCCACCAGGAAGCAGTCATACAGCAAGGAATCTCCCACCTAACCCTATGCAAGGTGCAACACAGGAGACTGCTACAAGACTTGCAAACTTCATGAAGTTTGTGCCCAATTCTGGATTCAAGGCACCCAGACACAAAAAATGAAGATTAGGATGATTATGTTTAGGGACACATGTTGTTTTTGTGTATCTATTTTGCTGAAGTTGTTTACCATGTATGCTTTCTTAAACGTTGTCTTAGTGTTGGGAATTTTAGTATTTGAATTTTATCAGGTCAATATGTTAACAACTTTGATATACTTAGTGTTTTGCCTCTATAATGCTTTTTTTTAATGAAACATTACCAATATTAATTATGACTTTATTGAATTGAGTTTTGTCAGCCTTTTGGTTATGTTTTATCCTCTGTTACAGTAAAAGTAATTCAAATCCTGTCCATTTTCATTTCATTGGACAGAAGTGCAACAACATAAGTATGCATATAATCAAACACTTTAATTTGCATTTCTTTCAAACAAAAGGATAGGAACAAGTACATAAACAACATATGCATATAACATGCATGTCATTTATTTTTTGCTAGATACAGTTGACACTGTTGTCTATCCAACTTTAATACAAGAACACCAACTACAATCAGCAGCATGAACACAAACATCAAAATTCCCCCCATTTTTAGAGCCTTAATTTCAGCCTCTAATTTACCAAATTTTCAAGCAATTTTTATCTTTCATTCTTCATCATCAACTGAATGTCTTGTTCTATCATCACATGCTATGACATCTTCCAAAATTTTATCAACCCACAAAAACAATCCACACCATTTCTTACCCATAGTCTGCACAGCCAAGAAAATTGAATCAGCAAAATTTATATCCATAAATACAGCAATCAACAACAATAGTACTTACATTGTAGTTTGGACAACTCAGGAATGGTCTCCCTGGATTTGAATCCGTCCCTGACCACCGCAGCACTGGTCTCGACCCGCAGGCACACCATTCTGGCAAACGAGCTTCTCTGTTTCTGTTCATTCTCCTCATGATGCTTCCAAATGATCGTGGGTTGTTCGAGCTCCCAGCTGCATTGCTCGCGCTTGCCATAACCGTCGGACTTCAAAAATGGAGAAGACAAGAACACAGACCTTCAAATTTGGGGATTAGTGTTTTAACTTCAATTGAGGGACCAAATTAATTCGAGAGAGTTCACTCTGCCACATCAGCTAGCCGTTGTAACACCCACGTGTTACGAAGGCTGCCAGCTTTGCTTTTCGGTTGCGCCAGGTGGCCAGAAATTGCCGGAAGGACAAGTTTGAGTCCCAGAGTACAAGTTTGGGGATAAATTTGTAGAACTTTTAAGTTCAGAAACTATTATAAAACTCGAGTGCAGCTTCGGAGACTACATTGAGACTTAACTCCTTTAATATGTAAATCACTCAAATAAATAAGACTCGGCGATTACTATGAAAAAAAAATTAAATCACTCTAGGTGATAATTTATTGATAGTGGCTGTATAATTTGTTCTAGGTTAAAACGATTTAGCCTTACACATATATGCCACATCTTAATTTAGTTCTCTCTATAGAAACTAACTATACTAACACTCAGTCTTTATAAAATATTAGTAATAAAAAACCTATACTATTAATATAATATATAAACAAATTTTATATACTCTCTTTTTTCATTTATATACAATAATATAAGGAATTTATCCACCAGAGAGTACTTTACGTTGTTTGTATCTCATGACTCAACGATTGAAGGTAAATGAAATAAATTTAACCCAATGCGATTCGTCTCTCTCTCCCGCTAAATCGTTGGGGTTCAAATCGATTTATATGGACCAATGGATCCTAATAATTCGTTCTGCCTAAAATGATTTATCCACACTCCTAGCACACTAAATTGTTGTGACTCTTAGCGTTTGTTTTGAGGTACTGAAACAGAGACTGAGAGACTGAGACTTAGTATCATGTTTATTGGGTCAGAGATTGGTACTAAAAATTCTGTCTCTGTTCCCAAAATTTCAGTATTTCATTACCTCTAAAAAGTAGGGACACAGGAGACTGAAATTTTTAGAGACGGATACTGAAACTTTAATAACATTTCATACCTAAAATACCCTCATTTCAATTAATTAATTCTAATTTTATCCTTTGTACAAATTAAATTAGAACTTCATTCTTGTTTCAATTTTTGTCTCCCACATTGCACCAAACAGAATACTAAAATTTATTTCAGTCTCTATCTCTAAGTCTCTGTCTCTCAGTATCAATCTTTCAGTCTCTATCTCTCTACCAAACGCTACCAGCATTTTATATAAGCGTGTTGCAAGACAAAATCATTCTAACCTATAATGAATTATATAGCCACTTGTTCATGGTAAATTATCACCTAGGCCAATTTTAATAAGAAATTTTTTCTCATAGTAAATCGTTGTAACTGACAGTAATTTACTAATGTAAATAGTAAAGCGTTATATACATTTAGATTAAATTTACATAAATACAACTTTTTGAAACAAGTTACATTCGTGTCCTGATTTAACTTTACATAAATTGCGACAGCCTACCAAAATTTATAATTCTTATATAATCCGCTACATCTTATTGCGGATTACGAGCAACACTCGCTTAAGCCTAATCCGCATCAGTAATTTACGATTCTCATACAAAACATAAATCGTTACACTTCTATCACGATTTATACTCAACTAAATCGAACCATAATAATTACTAAGGACGGTATATAAACAAGTAGAATAAAATAATAAACCGCCTCATAAAACAAAAGTTTATGAAAAAAATAGATAAAAAACTTACCATTAGAACATCATTGACATTTTTTAAATATCGTAACAATTTATTCTGTTTATTCATAACCGCTATATTATGTAGTAATTTATATTTCGATTCCATTGAGCATAAACTGTAGTAGAAGTGTAACGATTTATACTTTGTATGAATTTAAACATAAATCGTAGCAAAATATAGCATATTAGACTTAAATGGATGTTGCTCGTAATTTGTTATAAAATACAAAAAATATATAAAAATCATAAATCATAATAATCTTCCGTAGTTTACATAAAATTAAATCAGGACATAAATATAACCTATTTTCAAAAAATTGGATTTATGTAAATTATAT